>NC_060213.1:131882500-132184062 GCF_021130785.1 Homalodisca vitripennis
GAAACGTTAATAATCTTTGGAAAATTTGTTTATTCTATTTTAGTCACTTTGTGCTATTTATGATATATTAAACGCCTAATACTAAATCTACGCAATGTAATATGCTAATGATAATAGTATATCTATAGCTATGGAGAGCCAGACTAGCGCACGCGCAGTAGCCTGTGTACACGTATACACTAATACATCGACTATTTCTGACTGTATTATGTGCGCGTTGGACGCTTTTTGGATAAGTATAATTTTGTGAGTCACGTCAACAATACGTTATAGTAGCAGTACATTTGTAATTGTAAATGTGACGCGTTGTACATTAAGTATTAGAGTGTAGAATACATAAGTAAAGTTAAATTGACCACGTGGGAAGTTCAACTTGTGTGTACTGGATTTTGTTTATTTAAGTGAATTTTTAATTTACTATTATTGTAATTATTTAATTGAAGGATTAATGTTTATTTATTGAATTTAAATTCATTGACTTCAGTATAAAAGTGAGTATGAAACATATTAATATTTTTATACAGATAAATGAATAATGAAAACAACGAATATATTTTTAAACATTGATATTAAGCGGAGACTTTAATATTAACTTCGCAGATGACAAAAATTTATCATTAATTGAATTTTTGAATGAAACATTAGGTTTGACTATGTCTCATGATCGAAAAGTCAGTACAACAAAGTATAAAACGACTATCGATGCTGTTTTTATACGATATTTAGATAAATTTCAATCAAACATTTTTATTTATTATTTCAGTTACCATAAACCTATTGTATCTTTTTTAGAATACAATGAAATGATTGAACGAACAGATAATCTAAGTATTGTCGAAATTAATGATGTAAATAATGAAAATAATGTTCAAACTTGAATTCATTGAAATTCGTGTAAATATAAATACTATGTATAATTAAGAAAATTGTATATTAATTATTTTTTCCACCACTTTGTATTTATATTTTGTTCATGATTTGTTTAACCCATCATATGTAACTAATAAATAAAAAATAAAAAATTTCATATAATTTTTTTTCAACCACTTTGTATTTATATTTTGTTCATGATTTGTTTAACCCATCATATGTAACTAATAAATAAAACATAAAAAATTTCATAATTTTTGCATATAGTTTTAATTACTCTCAACTTAATAGTTGCGTTTCACTTCTATCGGCACTCCCACGACTGCTATTTTTTTATTATCAAGTTATAGATAGTATATATGGAGGAAAAAACACCACATGGTTGCTGTGATTGCTGGCGTATGCGTGACACAACGTTTGTACAAACTGTTTATGTTAACCTAGGTTTTAGTTATGTGTTAGGTTAGCTATTCACCTGAGGAAGACATCAGATTGTAGATCTCGAAATGTAGTGTTACTGATTTCTTATACCACTGAACAATGGCAAATGCTCTACAAATTCCTGTTTCCTTCATGATTCTTCCTTTGTCAAAAACAAACTTTACACAAAGTATCGTCTTTTGTTACCTAGCAACAGTGTACTTAATTTCAAGAATGGGGTTGGTAATTAATTAACCCGTGTACGGTCCGAGGTGAGAACGTGTTCATCTCTTGACATTCTGATATTTTGCTTCACTCACCCTGCAATGCAGAATGTTGCATTTTCCGAATAAAAACATGTACGATGATGGTTCATTTATATAACTTGTACATAGATAACTGAGACAGATTCAAATGGCTAGAAACTGACACATTTAGCAAGGAAGAGGGCAGAATGTAATTTCTTATTTGTACAATTAATAAAAAGTGTTAACTCACGGCACAAATTAGCAAGTCACTATTATCACTTCATAAAAACAATAGGGCATTATAGATTATAGATTCAAAAAACCGCTATGTTAATGCTTACATCTTTAATAGCCTATTATTCCTAAATCATTTTTAACAATGAGTTATATAAAGTCAATAGTTTTATTAAAAGGTAGGTTCCATCATGATGTAAATTTCTTAATTCAAAAGGCCAAATTTACCATTATAGTTTAAATACTAAAACCAAGAAAACATATTTGAATGCAGTAGTTGACAAATTTCCATGTTCCTTACACAGAAAACGTGTCTGGAAAACTTTAAATCCTTTTCGGACATTATTAAATTAAAGTTATATGGGAGTGCACTACGTGTAGACAAATTTCAAGTCTATAGCGTTCAAATGTTTACCTTGTCACATGTTAAAATTTCAAATTATTGTACTTAGTTTGTCCATTTATTTGTTTATTCTGTCATCTTCTCGTTTCCATTATGATTATCCATAATACCAATGTAAACATTTCATTAATGCTCAGACAAATCGAAGTGTTGCCTTCATAAAAAATTGCAAACATATAGGTCGGTTAGATTTTTAAATATTGTGCGAAGAGGCTGAAAAACAGAAATGACATTTTTCCCCCCTCGAGGGATAGGCTTCACTAACATTCAGCCAATAACTATATGCATAGAAGTTCCTACGGTGATTCACTGTTTTAACGAACAACGCGTTATCTGCGTCAGAGCCTTAGTCGGGTTTTTAATTACAAATTTAATTAATAAATTCGATCACACTACATCACTGTATTACATCGTTTTTTTTTCGAAATTTTTAATCATGGTGATGCAAAACCACACTTGATATAAAACTTTTTTATGAAAGTATAACAACAAAAAAATTATTATTTAATAAGAAATATATAAAAATTATTATGGTACGTAGTGTTACAGTTGACTCGAATAATAAATTGTACTGGTTGAATCAAAAATAGATTTTAGATTTTATCTTGTTTTGCATTGGCTAGACTAATAATTTACTTATTGATATTACAAACATAATGAAGTAATATGGGTATTTGAAAAAAGCTGGACATAAATTGGACACCCAATATTCATCGAGCAGTTTATAGCTGAATGTAGCACGTTTAGTACACATTTTTGCTTAATATAGCAAATGTTATTGCGTAGAATTGCATTAGTTCTACTTTCACGTAGTTCTTTACATAATTGTTATTTAAGGAAGATTATTACAAATAGTAAGTTCAATTTTAACCTAGTTATGGTTTAAATTGGTCTGTCTGAACGAATTACGTTTTTAAACATTAAACTGTATCCAAACAGTGGCATCGCTTGGTTTATTTTCCTTTCATTAGAATTATTAGCATGGTAATTTTCCTGATTAAATACAATAAATGTAAAATTTTGCAAACATATAATTTTGTTCGGTTATAGATTTTTATATTATAGTGAAAACTATAAGGTTGATACAGACCGGTTGCATCTAAGTGTAATCGAAAATAACCAATTTAAGTAGATTATTTGCAATTTATTATAACATAACTTTGTCTGGAATTTTGATAATATTTTTGAGCTAAGCTTTTGTGACTAATAATTAGATTGTACGTTGTACTAAAACATTGTTTAATTCTTATAATAGCTCTTTTAAATTTAATATTTTAAATAATTAATTATAGGCTATCAAAGTATTTTAACACCAAATAGATATAGCTAAAGGTATATACCTTTCAATTTGGATATACTAGATTTAATATTATTCCAATCGTTCACTGTCGGTCGTCAAATCAATTTTATTACAGAAAATTTTAGAAAAATTTTACAGGTTTGATATGTTTCTATAAAATGCATTTTTTTACTGGAACCAACAAAAAACCGTATTCCACTGCAATAAAATGAAGTCACTGTTGTAATTACTTCCCTTACTCAAATAGAAGCATGTTTGCTTTGCAGTATTTCATGAAAATGTTTATCAATATTACTTTTGTGCTAATTCAGTTTTAAACTGTTTTCTTTCATATGGTAACATACATTTTTTGAAGGTAACTTTCTACTAAAATGAAATAAAACCACTGTCACTTGTATAATAATTTCAAAAACTAGATAATATCCATATACCTGAAGCTAATCAAGGTTCTGTGAATAAAGAAGTCCCAGAGAGTTGTCTATCCCAGTCAACAATGGGTCTGACGGAGCACAATTTGCAGCAGGAGCAGACTATACAGACTATTCCTTCTGTCCGCTGAGTGGCCACTCTTCATTGCATTCATTCACAACTTCATTATATTTATTTCGTTAGTTCTTCAGTCATTTTTATTACGAATACAAAACGAATTTAACTTCGCTGGCGTCGTTGTTGTTTTACGAATAATCGGTAAAACTTTACACTGTAGAGTTTCATAGAAACCTTACTCAAGTAGTTGCAATATCAGAAATTAAACCTATTTCAGAGTCAACCAAACAATGTCCCATATTACTCGGTATATATCAGTAGTTAATCCAGGAGGGATCATGGGGTCAGATTAAAAAAAAATTGTTTTATTGCAAATATTTTCATTTCTATAGTGTTGCATTACAAAATTTATTTAACTAAGTTAAATAAACTATAAGTATGAATACATTTCTTTCTAAAACTTTTGACCTTGTTTGAAAATGAAAACCACCTGTTATAGTATATATAATGGTAAACTAAAACCGAGGTGCAACCCCCCAAACATCTGTGCTATATTTGTCCTTAGTACATGTATTAGCCTAACACTCCGTAGAGACTATAACTATCATCAAACTCGATTTCCTTTGTATAGAAAGTTGTATGCAAGTTTCTAGTAGCAATTCGAGTCTGTAGGTTAGTTCGTTGTAGATGTACCGTGCGGACAGACGTAAATTAAAGTTTTGAGATTATCCGAAGATTATTTAAAATTCCCTAAATTCATAATGAACAGCAAGCAATTTTTTTGACTAACAAGTAGTTTCATGTGGTGTGGTGTTTTAGCATATATTAGCTGCATAATTATTTGTTATTACCTTGAATGTCGTATAAAGCTGTCTCCCTATATACTCTACTAAAAATTCAATTTATTTTATCATTATAGTTGACTTGTGTATTGTTTAGTGATAAAATAAAAAATAAACATAATCGGCAAACGCAATATATGGTGCTTATTGATACGACTACTTTTTAAAATCCAATCATATTATTTTAATTCCAATTCAACACGTCCATAACTTCGTCACCTAGTTTGAAAACAGTGATTTTTTCTGATCTTATTAATTGAAATATGTTAAAGTAAATGTTTTCAAGCGTCTGCATTAATTAACAATAAAAACGATTAATTTGTGCGGTAGCATAGTGTATAACATCTTGTCGCCACGCATCAACAAATATGACAAAATAACTCAAATTTATACAATATTTAAGAATTTTAACCTCATTACAATATTTCAAAAAAGATCACTTATATAACAATTCACTTTATAATGTTAAATGGCTCGGAAAATGTAATTACTCTCATTTTGTTGAAAAAATTAATAAATCAATCATTAGGTGATAATATTAGACCGTGTCCTTTTTACAGCACCGTAAAAAATATTAATGGCGAGTTTGTAGAGATTCGGTGGTCCAATTCTATTTACCCTCTACCTCATATCGACTAAAATACAAGAAACCAAAAGACCGTAGTTGTACTATATTTAAAATATGAGTTAAATTATTATTACTATTGAATCCTTTTTTGTAGTAAAAAAATTAAATTGCAATGTTTTTGTACATTTTTACTAGATAAAAGAATAAAGGATTTAGTTATTCATTTCTTGTTTTGCATACTGCCAATACAATATTAACAGTACATAATTAATAGTTAACAGGAATTAATAGTAATTAAAAAGACTTTCAAGTTGATATATACAAACACGTGGTCTTCAATTTAGAACACGTGCAAAATAGAGTCACCAACTGATACAATTACATTGGTATGTTACTCAATTGAACTACAGCTAATACTAACCATTATGAAAACATTGTACAAGGCAATCTCATTATATTATGAGCACCATAATTTGAGCCGAGTCAACAATTCTAAAAGAGTCTTGTTAATTCTGAGCACGTTCAGATTCCATTCAATTTGCCCTTTTTCATTACAAACCGTTCCGCATAAGCACTTCATCACTTCCATTTGTGCTCGCTGTTGGATCTTGTGTTGTGAAGTGTTATTTCATTAATGATGCTATAAGCTTTGGACAAAGGGACCTTTATTTCTGCAATAAGAAATTACTTTTTTCAAATTGCATTTTTAATGGGCACCCATTACATTAAAACAATGTTAATTGTAATACATTTTTATAACATGTAGACTAACACGCAACAATTTATCTCAGTATTTAGGTTAATATATAAAACTATAGTTTACCTACAGAGACCTTCTTAACTAAACCACCATTAGTATCTCATAAACAACTATAATTCCAGTAAATGAATTATTTTTCAGAAGCCATTAAACATATGAATTCAGGACTTCTCAATAATATTACTGACAACTTTTAACAACTTTCTTTGGGTAGCTTAATGCTTTTTTGAAATTTTAATTATATTTTTACCTTTTTAGTACAATTTAGAATACAATTTTAAACCCTGTTATTTAAAATTTCTTTTTAACTTAATCATTTATGAGTTATTATCAACCAAATTAAAAAATGCTTTGCTTTGTTACATCGAAATTGCATTGTAACAGAGATTTTATATGTAATAAAACAGCAAAGTAACACGTGAACTACTAATATCAGCATCGTGTCTTAGATCAGTGATGAAACGTTAGTGATATAGACCATTAATGGAGACATACGTATAAAAATGAGTTATCCCTTGCTATTATTGAAAATAAGCTACAGGTATCAGCAAGCCTTACAAACAAAAATTCAACTATAACATTCTATTTTTTTATATAATTTAGAAGTTTAAAAATATATAAAGTTTTAGTAAGATACACCTTGAATGGTATGCATAAAAATAAGATTAATAAGGATTTAAGATTAAGAAATGAGTTAAACCACCATTTATTTCACGCATTTCTCCTGTGGTCATGTGTAATCCTGAGTTAACCGTAACTACTACGCGTTAGTCTTTAGGAGGATTACTCTTGCTAAACATAGTTTCCTGGAAAAAAAAAGTATTTAAATGATTTTCAAACGATTTTAACTAATTTCCTGTTAAATGATGTTGCGATGGTTTTCGAAAGCCTTCCATTTGAAATGTTACATATCCCTTCCGGCTCAGTGGGATGCACGATACATTTCACATGCGGCTGTCATATCTAAATGTCAAACTGAAAATGTATTGTTAGTTTATATGTTTGATTTGCACAACAGTAACAGGACAATAAACCTCAATGTTGGCATGTTAATATAATCGATAACACTATCAAACATTTAGAAAGCCTATAAATTTGAAATTTTCCTAGACATAAAATTGTTACAGTCATATACATTTCTATTTAAAATCGTGGAGTTACAATCAATCTGAAATGTATTTATTCCAACAGTCAAAAAGACCAATACATGCTAAAGAAACTATACAATTCAAAATGTAAATAATAAATTTTATACCAAAGAGGCATACTAATAACAATAAATAAGTAACCAAAAACAGTCAGACACTAACAATACCACAGAGTAACAACAACGATAAATATAATAAGAACAGTAATCAGGCGGTAACTTATTAGACAAATCGCTGAATCTTATTAGTTGGTATATAATTCAAGACGGGACAGTAGTTCTCCCTCGAAGGTACCACCGCTCAAATCAAATCAAATTACATTTATTTCCACACATTACTGAAAAACAAAATAACATATTTTATATTGAAAAAGAAAACAAAAGAGCTCATGTTGAAGAGGTCCAGATGACCGGGCAAGTTCTTAGCCAGGTGTTGAACGTCCTATAAAACCATTAATAAAAAAGGTAGCTATCGTCATCTCCATATTTGGTTCTTTAGCTAATTATGTTGGATTTGCTCGTCCCTAAATCAATTATTAGCATCCGTTGTCTCCTGTGATTCGTCACTGTTCTCAGTAAATAATTAAAAACATTCCCTACTTTACACGTATTGTGGTGGAGTATAATAATAATTTAGAAAACATTTAGTTTTTCAGCAATTAAATTAATTAGGTTACAAACACTGCGCAAAATGAATTCAAGTTTTTGTAGTTTCCACTAACCTACAACTATTCAGGGTTCTGTGAATAAAGAAATCCCAGAGAGTCGACCACTTCCAGTCAACAATGGGACTGACGGAACACAATTTGCTGCAGGAGCAGACAATACAGACTATTGTGAGCGGTCCTTCTGTCCGCTGAGTGGCCGTTCTACATTGCATTCATTCACAACTTCATTACGTTCATCAGCGGGATTCGTTCTTCTACCTTTCTCAACTATAAGTTTTACTATTTTCTCTACATTTCTGTGATTACCATTCATTGGAGTTCGACTCACGGAACAAAATTGGGAAAATCGTAATAAATGGAAGGGTGAGATTAATTGTTTGGCTCACTTTAGTCTTAATTCCCTAGATTTAACTCATTCGTAAAATTACTTTAATATGACGTAGTACATTTCGAGGATTTATATCTACCCTCTTCGTCAGGTGAGAAGACAATTAGTAATTACAGATGTACTTCACAACTGCAACGTGTGGCAATGGGCTGCCACTTATAAGAAAGAAAAAGAGTAAAACAAGAAATGAATGTACACGAAAACTGTTTGGAGTCCAGACAGCAGAATCCAGTTTTCTTGGTGGGAATCAGAGTTAATTCTTTGTAGTTGTGACAATAGATTGTATTCCATGCGTTATTCAGGAAACCAAATCAATTTCTCAATTAAACAGAATCATTATTTTAAATTTAGATCTTGTTGTAGAACACACCAACATAGTATCCTTCGTAGTCCATTAAGGTATTAGGTGTCTATGAAAATATAATACTTAAAATATAATATAATCTCAGCATGTCGTGATTCCATTCAATTTGCCCCTTTTAACTAGAAACCGATCTGATGAGCATTCCATCACTTCCACTTGTGTTTGCTAATTGAAAATTTTGTTGTAAATTAATTGTTACTTCCCTAATACATTCATAAGAATACTATCAAAGCATGGACCAAATATGTAATGGACTTAAAAAATTTTAACGCCACAATGTCATTCTTGGAAGACAACTTACGTGCAATAATTCACTTAATTCTGTTTAAATCTTGTTTTATAACATTAAGGGTCTCTCTATGTTCACCGTTAAAGATATTTGCACAGCGACAAACATGGTGGGTTTTTCCTGGAAAACATATTTCAATTGGTTTTGAGGATTTTAATATTACAATAGTGATATTAAATTTTAAAAATTGAATTGACTGTACCCAAGGCGAAATACAACATTTTGTTACGTTTTCATACTGGGAATAATCTCTTCTTTTAACTTAACACTCATTTGTTTAAAAAATTATGGATTAAATTTAAAAGAATGTCAGCCATACATTATTCATTCCTGTACACACAAACCAAGAAAATCTTGAAATTTCCGACGAAACGAACGAAACCAGCCTTAGCAGGAGCTTGAGTACACAATGTGAGAACACTTTAAAGGCCTTTGATCAGTCAATTTATCATGTAATGCATTAGCATCATTGCATCATTGTTGAGTAGAATGATAAAAACACTTTCACAATATACACAACAGTGATTTCAGCTATAAAGCTATAAATTATGTTCTGTCAGCGACTTGTCCTACTGTGACTGATTTTCATACAGAATTAATATCTTTTCACAGATATTCTTGAAGCCTCAATAAAGGACAAGTTTCCATAAACTCGTCCAATAAAAAGCTAATTATGTCAAACACCTATTCTAAAGATGAGATAGCTTTTATTCCATGAATATTTGAACAGCTTTGTATGCTTGCTTAGGACGAGTCGGATTATATACCACTTACACGCTCTTCGTATGAATACTTAACGGAATTGGATGAATATTGAAAAATCTTAGGAAATACTGAAATATTATTAGATATTCATCTGCATGCATACAAGCTGTTTCACCAAGTGGTTGATAAAAACTTTACTAGACAATTTACACATGAAAATGTGTCCTCTATTGATTCATTTAGTATATTTTCATATTTTAAAAAATAACTACAAAATTAATTTTAATGCAAATAACTTGAAATATGACATGTATTATTTATGGACATTAACGAAATATAATTTTTACATCACTTTTGTACTTAATAGGTTTGTATATACAAATCGTAATCCCTAATTTTGTAAAAGGTGTAATTATCAAACGAATTTGTTAAAAAAATTAAAATAAACTGAAGTGACGCACGTTTATACTCTGTTCTAGCCGCCTTCTGCTCTACTGATTAACGACTTCAGTTGAGTGAATAATTCTCACACTATTCTACGCATAACGTAGGTATTACGAGAAGGGTTGGTTCAGTACGAATTTTGAGTTCAGATCCATTTCACATTTCGCTTAGTGCAGCTCCTTGAAATCTGACTCAGTGACAGACTTGACTTGCAATCTGGAATCAACGTCCGCCTGAAGAGAACCAAAAATGTCGTTGACGAAGAAAATCAAAATGAACTATTTTCGTCGTTTTACTGTGGACTAAGCGAAGTGAAATGGACTGAGCTTGACATTCTTATTGAATCAATCTTTGCATACTTTGTTGTGAGTATAAAATTTGATTGTTCCGCCACGATTTGGGATTGTGTCTTCAATATCGTAGTGCACTTATTTGTGCACCAGATGAGACAATGTAAATTATAGAGTTTTTTGTAGTCAGGTACCCATGATGTCTAAACAATACAAAGATTGTTGAAGCTTCTTGTCGACGACTTTTGTGGCTCTCTTCAGACGAACGTTTACCTTAGATTCTAGGAGTCATGTCTGTTTTAGTAATTTACATTTGATTGTTGTTACTATATTGTTACGGACATTAATATTATTGTGTATTACTACTAATTGTGGTGTCAAAATATAAAACAAGATAGGAGTATGCAACACCATGTGTCTTGCGACAGGCTTTGCTCAGGTTTAATGCAAATTATCAAGACTATAGTTCGTTGTGTTATTGACAGATCATACAGCATGGAAATTTTTACATCCCATAGCAAACAAAAGGAAATTGTTCAGCCTTATTGAGTGACAGATTTCAACAACGCTTCTTAGCCATAATCCATCGTTAGAGATATAACATCATAGAACCCATTCTTGTCTATGTAGAAATGGAGTTTGAAACAAAATTTCAAATCTAAAGAGGAAATATCTCTCGAGATATGTCTTATTATGTCATTAAATTAGTTTCATATTAATGTTTAAATATTAACACTCTCCACATCACCATAAAGTGATGTTTGACATGTTGGGTTGTATGTTTCATATATCTCTCTTTTATAAGAAATCACATGTTAAAATCGCCAATGAATATGCTTAGCTGCTTAATATTTTTATTTTTATGTTTTATTATTGCCACCTTCATTATTACCCATAAGACATGTAAAAATGTTCACTAACATTCAGGTAAATTGCATGGAGTGAAATGAACCATAATCTAAGTATTATAGAAATAAAGCTCCATGCATAATTTCAAGTTTTTTTCGATATATTGTGCAGAAAGACAGACAGGCAGTCAAAATTCAATTTTTCAAATCCTCCAATCAAGCACGTAAAATAATAGTTTTATTTTCAAGTATGATTTTGTTATTTAGAATTGTTTATCTTTTGTTTCATGTTTAACCAAATATTTTACACTTCTATATATTAAGACAATACTTGCAACAAGTACCCCTGAAAAGTTATTTTCTATAGTAACATATATCATGGCGTATGTATATAATGTTATTTCAAATACACCGTTGCCAATAATGAACATCAAATTAAGAATAGTTACAGTATGATCAATCTTTTTTATGACTAATAAGTATATTTGAGTGTTCAAATTTACCACAAAAGTTGTAATCATTACAGAGTTTGTAGTGAAATAAAATGTGAATTGGGAAAGTGACATCATGAATTCAAAATACATTCCTGTTGTAAATACAAGATGTGCAGTGGTATCGTTGTCAGGATCGATATGATGCAAACCTGCCCGTGCTGAGGTCTGTTGTTTAACCCGTTATTTAACCGACCCGGTCTGATAGGGGCGAATCTATTGATGACGTCAGCACTCCCGTATCAGCAACTGTTGGTGGGATCAGCATTGTATCAGCTCCCGGATGAGCATCCGGTGTCAGCATTGGCGTGTTTCCGGTTACCTGTCACGTGATTCAGTTCTTTATTACAATGTGACTGATAACGAAACCCAGGAATTCTAAAATCTGAATATTATTTACGTATTTATCATCTTCATCATATTAATATTAATAATCTGTATTGATTTTGATCTAAGTTTATTTATTGCACTGTATTTAACGGCTAACAAGGTTAATATACTCTCTTAACATTGTGAGACATCGTGTTTATTGAATGGATTCATATATTATTTAAATATTTCTTAATTTTCTGTTTCTTACTGATAGGTCTAAATAGTTGTGTGAGTATTGTTCAATTTAGCTTCAGTCTCTCTAAAAGAAGTAAAGGTAAGGCTTGATGAAAATGTAAAAAATGTGGCAACTTTCTATTCTAGTGATCTGATCTTCAATTTACTGTTATTTATAATTGTGTATGCATCCAAAAGCTTTTTAGTTCTGCAGATAGTTTTGTTTGTTAGTTATCAATAAATCTAAAAGGTTTTTAAACATTATTTGTTAATTATTTGGATAGTATAAAATTCACAATTAAAACTAAAAGGCGTTTGGATGTGTGGCATAAATAACCTATTTAAAAAGATGTATCCCCTTAACTAAGTGACAGAAAATAAAGGCGTAAAAAGCATATGAAGTTTAAATAAGCTACAGCCGGTTCTTATACAGACTAGTTAAAACTAGTCTAGGTTTTCCTGATTACATGACTTCAAGAAATTGCAAATATAATTAAAATGTTTAAAAGTAAAAGAATATGTTCATATCAAAATAATTGTACATATCGATTTTCAAAAATTGTATATCCATATAAAACCATATATAACACACAATTTTATGATCTGTTATATATTATATAAGTTATAAATTATAATTCCACCTGGACTTGAACTTGGATCTTTTACTTGCCGTGCGAGTACGCTACCATTATGCGTAGGCCTACTTTTTTTGATGTAACGTATATTGATATTATATTTAGCTCTTGCTATTATTATAAAAACTTTATTGATGTAAATAAAAGTCGTTTGACCTTTATTTGGTTTTCCGATCATATGTTAATTTGGTTAATTAAACACGTATGTGACAGAAACGTCCTGTGCTCTGTGGTGTACTTGTACCGCAGTCACCCGGCAAGTGACAGATCCGGGTTCGAATCCTGAAAGAGCAAGCTTTTTTGTTATTCAAAGATTGTTGAAATAAAAAATAAAATATAAAAATAAATAAATAAATATATATATATATAAAACAACGCAATTGAAGCAACACTTTCAACCATAGCTCTGTTATGTGCAGAAAATTGTTATGGATAAAATAAACGTTTAAAACGTTTAACCATAACTCTTAATTTGACTTCACTATAACCAATATTACAAAAGTACACCTGCCTCACCTTTACTTACATTAAGTGAGATAATAATGTTTCAATATGGTCATTCGCACTGATACAGTCCCTCACATTGGTATGTCCATTACAATATTACTCAGGCTTCACATTGCCTCCCCCCTCCTCCCCACGACCATACCTGTCCTCCTGCCGGGCTTAAAGGATTAATGTGACCAAGAGAAGGTTACGACATCTGTATCCGGTCCCATTACAGGATTGGCCATCTCTATCAGCTCACGCTGTCATTTTTTGTCTTCGTCATCTTATGTGATGGGACAGAGTCTTGTTCCAACTTTCGTAAGTAATGAAAACACTCTTTTTACTGTACTGCAAAACTACACCTTGGGTTTGTTTCATAAACAAGATTACCCTAAATGTTTCTAAGTCAGTGATGTTAATAGTTTATTTTAAAGATTACAAATGCTGTAAATATAATTTTAAATTATTCAAAGTAATTTTACTTTTACCTTGTGTTTGAAATATATTCAGTGATATTAG
Source organism: Homalodisca vitripennis (assembly GCF_021130785.1). Taxonomy (NCBI): domain Eukaryota; kingdom Metazoa; phylum Arthropoda; class Insecta; order Hemiptera; family Cicadellidae; genus Homalodisca; species Homalodisca vitripennis. The sequence goes on from NC_060213.1 coordinate 131,896,455, forward strand.
TGGAAAGCAATTGTACATATGTTTACTATTAAATTTAAATCGTTTACATTATTATGTTAAAGAAAAAGTATAATATGTAACTGTACAATATTTGTATTATATCCAGAATTTTGCATTAAATTTTTTTCAGTGTTAAAATTTAATTTGTGAAAAGAGATCATTTTTCAAACATATTCCTAATCATCAGCAAATAAAATAACTTGCGTAAATTGTTTTTAAAGATAAAAATAACTAGGAACACTTGAATTAATTTATTGGTAACTTTATTAGTAACTTTTGATAATAAAGTTGAAGGGGGTGTAAACTGTGTTATTACTTTATATTTTAACAATATCATCATGTTATGGTGTTATTATTGCACAACTAAATTATCGTAGTGCAAATATAAATTTGTTCTATATGCTTCCATCCCATAGATCTTTATGTACCTTCGCCTATGGTAATTTTAATTTGACGACGTTTTAATATGTGATAAAGTATCTGAAGCATATTTTAGAATTTGATTAGTGATGTCTAAATGTAGGTAAATTAAATTATGTAATTTCTCAAGAAAGGGTCTGCGGATGTAGGATGATACAGTAAGTTATCAGGTTTTTCTGGTAGTCTACTTTGTTAACGCGTTTACAATGGGAGTTGATTTTTGTTCTCTCTGAATTTGTGACTGGATAGTTACAGGCCAATCAAAGGTTTTGATTATAGGTAATTAGTTAGTGGAAGGGGTAGGTATAAAAACTTCCATCGCGGGCGTCTCGACTTTTTTTAGTGTCTTTTTGTGATTAATTGTTAGTGTTTTGCGTTTTCTTTCCCCCTACCAGTCAACGCGGGATATTGCTGCAGTAGCTCTTCTATAGTCGAATTACGATTTTCAGATGGGAGTTTTGATATCAACAGTTAGCTTTTTACCGGGAAGATTTGAGTTCACTTAATACTTAATGCTAGTTATCAAGAGAGTACATGTCGTTGCAGGTATAGCTTAGAGGAAATTCTTCAGTTTTAATGTTATTTAAAAGTACTTGTAATGACCATTTAGTGTTCAACAGTCAAAATAGCTTTACACATCAAGATATACATTATTTAGTTAATATTTTTGGGTATAAAACATACTTAAATTAAAGTTTAAATTTTGAGTCTGTAATAATAATTATACGTTGTGACACAAGTGGTTCGAAACATTGTTTAGGAAGTTTTTAGTTCAGTTTAATTTATCCTCGCTTATAACAGAGAAAAGTAAATTTTCTTTTAAAATAAATTACAAATATTATTTTATTCCAGTTTTATAAGAAAGTAAAAATTTTCATTCGATTTAGATTTCTGAAACAGGAAGATAACGTTAATTTTATTTGATTATATAATTTAAATGTGTCACAACGAAAGTAGTTTTGTTAGCTTTGGGAAATTAAATTTAAATTTCTACCAATTACAATGGTTGTCGAACTTGATGTGAAATTAATGAACTACTAATTCATAAACCATTTTTAAAGTGATTTTAGAAATTATTCTCATATTTATCTACCGTAATAAATATAATTATTTAGATTTTAGAGTGGGTAATTAAGTGCAGTTAAACTAAGCAAAAGATTATGTATTGGGGGTTTGTGAAACTTGCGGGTCTCTCTACAGGCTGTATGCTTGTAAGAAACTAAGAAGTGTTTCGACCACGACGTCTACCACTTCTTTTTTGCTCTTTATCACTTAGTCCACACCTGACAAAACATGACCGCTGCACGGCCTATGTAAGCTCCTTATCCGCAGTGTCTCCTGGTTTTGGGTCTCTAGCTAGACCACCTCAGTCCTGGCTTGTGGTTGGTTTCAGCCCTATGCTCGTGAAAAAAATCAGTTACTAATTAAAATACTCCTTTAGCCTCCTTAAATAGAGGTAAAATAGTTTGGAACCTCTTAAATATATTGTTTAGTATTTTAAGTTACTGTATTAGAGTAATACAATAATTACCTTTTATAGGTTGTTATAAGCTTTCAATATAGGTCTCTTAATTTTAAGATTTATTTGCTAATTTAGAAATAATACTGGCTTACAAGATCACAATATTAAGTGTATAGTCAAGCAAATTCACAAATAAAAATTAAATTAATATTGGCATATGTGTTATGATTCACTAGTAGTATTAAATTACAATATTTCCAATGCTCCAAGAATCGTAATTATAATCAAGTATAGATTAAAAATTGTTCTAAAAAAATTTTGGTTTTAGAAAAAACTTATGTCGTAACGTGTATGTCTGTATCTTGAAATTGGAATTTTTTCATGATGCAGTCTGCAGAATATACTGTAACATTGTCCATTTTTAAAGATTGAAGGCGTTAATGTTCTTATTAATAGATCAGGAAAAAGACCAAGTACAATCCTAATTGTAAATCTTCATAACTCCGAATACAACTTATTTTATGAGAATCCAAATTATAAAGAGTTAAATATATCAATCCACCTGTACCATGCATCAAAAAGCTACAGATACAACAAACAAGTTTTCTTTGTTTAAAGTTTGATATGTTTCTCAAATTACTATCTGCTTTGAAGTCTCATTACTTCCTTTTAAATCATAACTGCTTGATTAATTAAACTTAAATACTTACCCCTAAATTTTCCATTTGAAGGGAACTTCAAAATACTGTAAGGAATTGCATGCCTTTTGTATTTCCTTTTCAACTGTTTTTCTATCAAATTTTATAATCTCTGCAAATTTTTGTTTCACACAAAAATAAAATTGGTTCTTCGCTTATGTAGCTACTAATGTTAGAAAATTAATTTTATTGTCTCTATGGATAACTTGTGAGGATCAGCTGATACTCTCCCCCCCCCCAAATAAGAATAGAATCAAATTTTTAAATACCCAAATATGGTAGTAATTATTTTTTATAAATATCAACTTATTCTCTGCCTGAACTGATAGAAAGTTGACGATAAGTTCTGTTGGCATGTTATATATTTTTAATGACCTGAACTGGGACATGTTCCGTTACGTAGATGTCCCACAATTACCTAATTGGATGATTCTGCTCGGAGTATATTCTGTAGGCGTCTTCCGCAATAAATACGTTCCTTCCTTTAGGTCACGTTGTCTCTTATTATTACTATCCTTGCATTATAATAATGGTACTTTTAACAACCCTTGACTGAAGAAATCTACCCTTATTTTTTTCTTATATTAATATCGGACTATATATCAAAATATTATACTTTGAATTCAAAATATTAAATTATAATTTATAATATACTACAGAACTAGATTATATAAACTTATATACAGCCGAAAGTTATATTTTCTTATAAATAAAGAGTAAACAATTATATAAAAATAAAGAATATAGTTTACTCCAAAGATGATGGAATGGTACTCCAGTATCCTTAGGTTTAATTTACTTCAAAGCGAGGTTTTCTGGAGCTACTCAGATGAAAATTTCGTCGTCTTTCCTCATACAAGCACTATAATAAACCAAATTTTTTTATCATTTGGATATCATTTCTGTTTATGTTTATCGAACCATGTGCGAAGAAGTAAAAAACAAGCACCCATTTGTAATGATTTTAGTAATAAATAGAGATGTCCTAACACATCAGTTTCTATAAAGAATAAACCCATCAGTTGGTTACAAAATCTTAATTGAATCATCTAAAATCTGTTAAAAATTAGGTCAATAATTTCTTCTTGGCAAAGCAAAAATTAGACTACTTAAAAACGACACAAATAGAGTTTAATAGGTAATAAAATTGAATGGGTAATTGTGGTATCTTTCCAAGCAACAAAAAATAGAAAATTATTATAAAATAAAAATAAAACAAATTTGTTTACACGTAAATTTTGCTATACTCCATACTCATTATAAAAAATTATGACAGTAGGTAAAAAGTATAATATTAGATTCGTAGTAGAATGTTATAATATACTCAGACAAAGTATCTTAAGTAATGCATGTTCTTGTGTAGCGAATACTTCCTATATCTAAATACAACTACATTTTTTGATTAAAGAACAAAAAAATATACTAAAAGCAGGTGGTGCACAAGCTTAAAACTTCTCAACGATGCAGATATGAAAAATCTATTTCGGGATGTATTAAAGCTAGATAAAACAAAATAATAACGTGAAGAATATTTTTCTCATTGAGAGTCATACATGAAATTGCAGATCAACCACTAAATCAAGTCAAAATTTTATTTTTCAACATGCAAATTGTATATGTAAGCTTTTTATTACAGCCGGAAGGCTAGTACATTTCGAAGTCATAATCAACGAAAAATGTAAAATTGGAAATAATTTTTCACTTAAAAGTCAACTTTTACAATATTGATGATAGTTTGACTTTTGAATAGTCCTCGATTAAAAAATAACTCATCTAAATTCTCTTTTTTTATCAATACTTTAAAAAAAAATAAAAAAAAAAACAGCATACTATATGGTTAATAATACGAAGAAGCCCTTATAACCATCCACTCCCCCCCTCCAAGAGTGGATTTTAAGAGTCAGTAAGTGTTATTATTTGGAAATACACCGATCGTATCGTAGCCTGGGTGGGGGTCACAATTTAGCTTACTAAGCGATAGATAATAAGTTCAATTACATGCGAGTTGAAAATTACAAATTGGTTTGGGACATTTTCCCTTAAAAAATTCATATACGCTATTAAAGTGTCAAGTTATGGATTTAAAATGGAAAATTTTATTTTTGGATCATAAATAGAACTGTATATGTAGACACTCGTATAAACCTATATCGTGCACCTATCGAGCTCCAAAGGTAATTTGTATAAACACTCACTTCAAGCGTACCGATGATTGGTGTCGTTCCCAGTAGAAGCGTTTTGGATTATAAATTTAAAAGGAAAAGGATGAATAAAAAACTAGACAAATTAATTGAAATAAGCGCCGACACTTCACACTGTTGTCTGAGTGTGCGAGTGTGAGTGTCTCTATTCTCTTTAGTCTCTCGGGCTTTCCATTAGATAATTACCTGCTTACTGTGGCTCTCCGGCTCTCACAGCCGTCTTGTTACTTACTCCATGCGTTGAATAAAACTATAGAAATGAAAAATGTATTTAAATGTTACCGCCGACAGCTGTGAACTGATCCGTTTTTGAATCTCCTAATATCACAATTTAAAATCTCGATCAAATTCATTTCCATTAGTTTGTTATTGCTGGCTTTAGTATACCTGGTTATATAATTCTAACCCTCAAAAGATATTAACAATCAACAGTGATATTCTGTGAGAGGAGTCAAGTGTACAACAATACTGTCAGCTCCAACAGCTCTTGGTATTTAGGCCAACAAGCCGTTGCTGGAGGTCATGTAGTGGTACACTGAACCGCTTTCGCTTAATCCGGTCAACAGTGATAACTCTGTGGAGAGGGGTCAAGTGTACAACAATACTGTCAGCTCCAACCCAGCTGTGGGTATTAAGCCTAGGACAAGCTGTTGGAGGTCATGTAGTGGTACACCGAACCGCTCTAGCTTAATCCGATCAACAGTGATAACTCTATGGAGAGGGGTCAAGTGTACAACAGTACTGTCAGCTCCAACCAGCTCTGGGTATTAAGTTAACAGGAGCTGTTGGAGGTCATGTAGTGGTACAGTGAACCGCTCTAGCTTAATCCGGTCAACAGCGATAATCTATGGAGAGGTGTCAAATGTACAACAATACTGTCAGCTCCAACCAGCTCTGGGTATTAAGCTAACAAGCTGTTGGAGGTCATGTAGTGGTACAGTGAACCGCTCTAGCTTAATCCGATCAACAGCGATAATCTATGGAGAGGTGTCAAATGTACAACAGTACTGTCAGCAGCACCCAGCTGTGGGTATGTAGCCAGGATGCTGTTGGAGGTCATGTAGTGGTAGCTCTCGCATAATCCGATCATCAGTGATACTCTGTGGGAGGGGTCAAGTGTACAACAGTACTGTCATGTAGCCAATGCTGTTGGAGGTCATGTAGTGGTACACCAGAACCGCTCTCGCTTAATCCGATCAAACAGTGAAACTCTGTGAAAGGGGTACTGTCAGCTCCAACCAGCTCTGGGTATTTAGCTAACAAGCTGCTGGAGGTCATGTAGTGGTACACTGAACCGCTCTCGCTTAATCCGGTCAACAGCGAAACTCTGTGGAGAGGGGTCAACCCTACAACAATACTGTCAGCTCCAACCAGCTCTGGGTATTTAGCCGACAAGCTGCTGGAGGTCATGTAGTGGTACACCGAACCGCTCTCGCATAATCCGATTCAACAGCGAAACTCTGTGGAGAGGGGTCAACCCTACAACAATATTGTCAAGCTCCAACCAGCTCTGGGTATTTAGCCATCAAGTTGCTGGAGGTCATGTAGTGGTACACTGAACCGCTCTCGCTTAATCCGATCAACAGTGATACTCTGTGGAGAGGACTCAAGTCTACAACAATACTGTCAGCTCCACCTTTTTTTGGTTATGTAGCCAACATACTTCAAGCAGTGGATAGACTTTATTAGTGAAACCATTTCCGTCATAAAAAACCTGACTGGTTGTATGCACATTCTACACATCACTATAATCAGACACATATTATAAAGAAATGAATAAAAATAATTATTTTAATAAATAGTAATGCTAAGATACAACTCTTTCCGTTTTATCTTACACATCCAGCTTTCAGACGATTTCGTGCTTATTAATGGACGTAACAAGTAGCAGTTCTAATCTGTAATGCTGGTAGAAAATTTTGTCTTTTAAATATTTCGAGCATATGGTACAGGGAAATTTTAGTTCGATTCATTTTTGGTGCTGTACCTACACAACTACCAGTACAATGCGTCAACGGTTGAATAAACAAAGATATAATTAATAAAAGCTTCACAGCTATTAAAGAAGTTTAAAATATACATTAAAATTTCGTTGAAACTAGATTTGTGGATATGTGTAAGCCGTATAGTAGTCAATTTAATATATTTTCTGAGTTCTTAATAAATTTAAATTTAATTTTCTAAGATTAAAACATTTAAATTAGAAGAAACACAACAGTTATTTATATTTGTTTGTAATGTGAGTAGTTTACATAAATACAGTACAGATGCTACGTGTAGTGTCTCCAATAATGTGGTACATCTCCAATAATGTGGTACATTTGTAATTAAAATGTGAATATTGTATCTATCCAATCAATTAATTTTATAATTGGAATGAACTTAACGTCGTATAACGTAAACTTCTTGTCTTCTATATGTATCACACGTCAATTTGTTATTTAAGCAGATGCCAATCTCCTCTTAGCCTTATTCTACCATTCTAAAGGAGGCACTGGCCTGTTCGATAATCTTATCAAACAGAATATGAGAGAGTCAGTACCGCACAAAGCCGATTGTACTGATAACAGTGCTTCAGTCTCAGACAGTGACGTTATCTCTAACTCGTCTCATGGCTCAGACTGTGCGGCCATCTCCTTGTACCGATAAATGTGCTTTACCCATTGTATCAGGTACTGTAAAATTTCCAATTCCAAAGTTAGGAATTTGAGCTAGTAGAATGAAACAAGTTTGTCACCTGACATTAAGAAATAAAACAATTAAATTTATACTAATTATAATTAGAACCTAGTGGTGGTGGACTTTGCAGTGCATATTAATTACTAATGAATTGTGAATACTTAGATATTATTAGATACAGGAATTCAACAACCTTGTTAAAAAGAAATGGAGAATTATATTACTCTGATTTATTAACTTTGCTATATCTTGTCCAACCGTTTATATATCCGCTATACTGAAAGCTAAATTTCGTGCTTGAGATTGATTTTGTACGTATGCATTATGTAGTTCCTTAGAAACGTTGTGTGATTTAAAAATCAATGTTGTTTACACTGACTACGTATTTTCGTTGCATCAAATCTGAACTCCATGAAGATCTCATAAATATTCATACGTTGATAAATATGTAAAATTCTGAAGTGGTTTCCATAACTAGATGACAGTCTAGCTATGTATAATATGTTACGAGTAGATTGTTTACTGAGCTATATTTATTTATTTCTAGAGTTGTGTACAATTTGAATGAGCGAGTTTTCGTCAAACATATAAACGATTATTGATCTTAATCTAGTTCTTTTATATTTAGTTAGCGAATAAAAATGGTATATTGTGTGAGACAAGGTTAACAGCTGGTTGTAGTAAAATGACCTTGAGTTTTTCTGAAAAAGAACAATGTTAAACCTCATGCAGTTTTACGACCACTCAAACGCTTTTTAGTTTTTCGATATATTTCTGATTTATTCAGAAAAAATATAAAACTGTATTGTATCTTTTAAATATTTAAATAGTATAAACTTTATAATAAAACCTAAAAAGCTTTTGATTGTATTGTATTTATGTATTTAAAAATGAGATACCACCCGTAAAGCTAATATCAAAAATAAGGGAGTAAAACTGCATGCTTGTTAATGTTGATCTTATGGAAAATACTTTTAACGTCATTTTACTTAATCCAGATTTATACTTATTTTTCTGGTTTATATAATTACTCCCACTTAAATATCCGTTATATCGTAGAATAAAAGAGAGAATTCGATTTGTAATTTCAAACACTCTTCGCACTATGGTATAATGAATACATTTTTAGATATCTAGGATGTAAAATATTTAAATATCATATTTTTTACAGATATTCTAAAGTGCACAATATTTAAATATTATATTTACATATATTACAGGTTTTAAATTGTTTAAATATTATACTATAGGATATTCTGGAATGTAGAATGTTTAAATATTATGCTATCAAATATTCAAAGTGTACGACGGTTAAATATTATATTATCAGATATTCCTAGGCTGTACAATATTTAAATAATATATTGCCAGATATTCTGGGGTGTAAAATATTTACTGCATTATATATTTAAATTATAATCGTATACACAATTTAGAGGTATAATATAGGTGTAATTTTGGGAGCAACAGTCCTTTATATTTTATTTTGTCTACAAGCAATATATAAATTATGAGAAGTTTATAGGTAATTATTGTATGTATAACCAAACATGTCAAGCTTTTAGAGTACAATAATATTATGAAAAATATCATTCTATATACTTATGGGAAAATTCTTTATGAGTCATTTTTAGGAGCATATCATATTTATTATTGAGGTAATAGATAAGCCGTTATGTAAACTGGCACTTTTGTTGGGCATAATCTATGATTAGAAACGGTAAAAGATTTTAAAACTGTATAACTCTTTTTATATTACACCTTAGGACAGGTTTAAATATGCAACACTTCAAAGCTGGTATTGGCAACTTTATGTATGAAATTCAAGGAACCCATTTCATAAAGTGAATGTTTAGTGGGTATAAGTTACAATATAAAGGGATGCATTCATTTTAGACATACTTCTTGCATTATATTGCCTATTTATTTATGATGGAAGATGTATTATAATACGTGTTGTAACTAATAGTTTTAATTCTTAGCTTAAAGTTATTGACGATAAGAGGTTTGGAAGGATAACAGGATTTCGGACATTTGCCATAGTTTTATGTTACAAAATATATAACACCATGTTTTAAGGATTTCAATCTATCCACTAGGTTATGTCTAAAGAATTTAGTACATAAATAGTACTTAAACATACAACACGTGGCATTCTACTGCCACTAAAAATATTTTTTTTATATCATACCCTACAACAGTTTTAAGTTCAGGCAAGAGGAAAAGAAGACTGTAGCTCGAAGTTGCTGTTCTCAGTTTTATGTTAGTTTATTTAGTAATGTAAGCAATAGATGAGGAAAGCCTTTCCAACACATTTTGACTTTTCATATACCTCTTTGTCAATATTCACTCCGTATACTTATGGAAACGCTTTTATCCTTAATAGTTCCATTAACATCATTCTTCCGAAAGGGAAGTATGGTCGGAGACTGCGTGTCATTGGTTCAGGCATTGACTCTCTACTTAGGATGTCATTAATTTGTATCATTAGTAAACGTGTCTGTTGTAAGGAACTCAAAGTTTAAACTGTGTCACAGCAGCGATACAATCTGGATATCGTTTATAGCACAGAAAATTTTGTGGGATCATCTAAAACCAACTAAACTTAGGGCTGTTTTCTATCGGTGATGTGTGACAGTGATCGGTGTTAGGTAATAGAAAGCAACACGGAAATATCTCAATTTTAAATCTGTTTTTTCTTGTATTGCTGGCTAAAACGTATAATGAAGACTCATAATCCTGACAGAAGAACATACTATACGCCAACAATTGGGAAATCGCTAAAGAAGATCACAAATTATTAAAAAATGCTTTAAATTACAATTAGGCCTCTTATCATCCTACCTTATTCTGCTTTCCTCGTTTCACGACTAACTCCATGATACAATAAATTGTGTTTTGTCAACCTTTCTATCCCCCATTAAATATTCACGCTTTCCTGAATAATAAATAATACCAGAGACCACAGCAACACATGTTTCCAAAAGCCAGAAAATACGAAATATTTCCATTCCCGCCATGACGGGTCATCCAGAACACAAACAATCAAAAAGCGGCTTACCATCGAACAGCCAGAGCAATCGGCTCTCTGAGCTTCAGTCCGTGTCTGTTACGTTTACTGTACAAACACTCGGTGTCGGCTGCAGGATTACAGGAGAGGTCACTTCTCTGGTTATCCTGACATGGTTCGACACTTCACTATCGGCTCTCTGAGCTCCAGTCCGTGTCTGTTACGTTTACTGTACAAACACTCGGTGTCGGCTGCAGGATTACAGGAGAGGTCACTTCTCTGGTTATCCTGACATGGTTCGACACTTCACTATCGGCTCTCTGAGCTCCAGTCCGTGTCTGTTACGTTTACTGTACAAACACTCGGTGTCGGCTGCAGGATTACAGGAGAGGTCACTTCTCTGGTTATCCTGACATGGTTCGACACTTCACTATCGGCTCTCTGAGCTCCAGTCCGTGTCTGTTACGTTTACTGTACAAACACTCGGTGTCGGCTGCAGGATTACAGGAGAGGTCACTTCTCTGGTTATCCTGACATGGTTCGACACTTCACTATCGGCTCTCTGAGCTCCAGTCCGTGTCTGTTACGTTTACTGTACAAACACACAATGTCGGCTGCAGGATTACAGGAGAGGTCACTTCTCTGGTTATCCTGACATGGTTCGACACTTCACTATCGGCTCTCTGAGCTCCAGTCCGTGTCTGTTACGTTTACTGTACAAACACACAATGTCGGCTGCAGGATTACAGGAGAGGTCACTTCTCTGGTTATCCTGACATGGTTCGACACTTCACTATCGGCTCTCTGAGCTCCAGTCCGTGTCTGTTACGTTTACTGTACAAACACTCGGTGTCGGCTGCAGGATTACAGGAGAGGTCACTTCTCTGGTTATCCTGACATGGTTCGACACTTCACTATCGGCTCTCTGAGCTCCAGTCCGTGTCTGTTACGTTTACTGTACAAACACTCGGTGTCGGCTGCAGGATTACAGGAGAGGTCACTTCTCTGGTTATCCTGACATGGTTCGACACTTCACTATCGGCTCTCTGAGCTCCAGTCCGTGTCTGTTACGTTTACTGTACAAACACTCGGTGTCGGCTGCAGGATTACAGGAGAGGTCACTTCTCTGGTTATCCTGACATGGTTCGACACTTCACTATCGGCTCTCTGAGCTCCAGTCCGTGTCTGTTACGTTTACTGTACAAACACTCGGTGTCGGCTGCAGGATTACAGGAGAGGTCACTTCTCTGGTTATCCTGACATGGTTCGACACTTCACTATCGGCTCTCTGAGCTCCAGTCCGTGTCTGTTACGTTTACTGTACAAACACTCGGTGTCGGCTGCAGGATTACAGGAGAGGTCACTTCTCTGGTTATCCTGACATGGTTCGACACTTCACTATCGGCTCTCTGAGCTCCAGTCCGTGTCTGTTACGTTTACTGTACAAACACTCGGTGTCGGCTGCAGGATTACAGGAGAGGTCACTTCTCTGGTTATCCTGACATGGTTCGACACTTCACTATCGGCTCTCTGAGCTCCAGTCCGTGTCTGTTACGTTTACTGTACAAACACTCGGTGTCGGCTGCAGGATTACAGGAGAGGTCACTTCTCTGGTTATCCTGACATGGTTCGACACTTCACTATCGGCTCTCTGAGCTCCAGTCCGTGTCTGTTACGTTTACTGTACAAACACTCGGTGTCGGCTGCAGGATTACAGGAGAGGTCACTTCTCTGGTTATCCTGACATGGTTCGACACTTCACTATCGGCTCTCTGAGCTCCAGTCCGTGTCTGTTACGTTTACTGTACAAACACTCGGTGTCGGCTGCAGGATTACAGGAGAGGTCACTTCTCTGGTTATCCTGACATGGTTCGACACTTCACTATCGGCTCTCTGAGCTCCAGTCCGTGTCTGTTACGTTTACTGTACAAACACTCGGTGTCGGCTGCAGGATTACAGGAGAGGTCACTTCTCTGGTTATCCTGACATGGTTCGACACTTCACTATCGGCTCTCTGAGCTCCAGTCCGTGTCTGTTACGTTTACTGTACAAACACTCGGTGTCGGCTGCAGGATTACAGGAGAGGTCACTTCTCTGGTTATCCTGACATGGTTCGACACTTCACTATCGGCTCTCTGAGCTCCAGTCCGTGTCTGTTACGTTTACTGTACAAACACTCGGTGTCGGCTGCAGGATTACAGGAGAGGTCACTTCTCTGGTTATCCTGACATGGTTCGACACTTCACTATCGGCTCTCTGAGCTCCAGTCCGTGTCTGTTACGTTTACTGTACAAACACTCGGTGTCGGCTGCAGGATTACAGGAGAGGTCACTTCTCTGGTTATCCTGACATGGTTCGACACTTCACTATCGGCTCTCTGAGCTCCAGTCCGTGTCTGTTACGTTTACTGTACAAACACTCGGTGTCGGCTGCAGGATTACAGGAGAGGTCACTTCTCTAGTTATCCTGACATGGTTCGACACTTCACTATCGACACAATGCTTTATGTATCTGGCCTTAGGTGAACGAACTTTTAATATGTTCGTGACATTGTATAAACCACCCTGTACCTTCCAGATCACAAAGGATACTATCCTGAGCTTGACTACGATAAAGCAATTCTCTCCTTTAGATTTTTATAATATTACGAGGAAACGTGTAGCAGCTGCCCAACTCGCGTCTAAGATGTCACGTTTAACACGATACTAAAGTTCAAAAGTGCGTTATGAATAGGAATTATTTTTAAATCTACTAATTGTTCAGTACGGAATTTCAGTGTCATAATGCAATTGATTTGTGTAATACGGCTATATGTTTTTTTTTATTTTTGTTTATTATTTATAATCAGTATAAATTTGTACATCACGAACTCTTTAACAGTTCCCTTTAACAATCTCTTGACCATTAAACGGTCTATACTTGCCAATAGCGCAGTGTAGCGGGTATGGTGTATACGCGAGATAACGGATTTAAGAAGGTCGAGCGTGACTGCTGTTTGGATGGGTGGCCGCTGAGCGATCCTGTCCGTGGAAGCTTCCGTCTGCCCTGTAATTGGTAATGAGTGGTTCGGAATGCACCTATAAGACGTTGGTCCTCAGGTTAAGTTTTAGAGAGGGTTTCTTAGCTGTAAATTTGCCTGGTAAAATAATTCATTACAATATTGAATATTAATTATAAGCCATTATTATTAAGAGACATTCATATTTTAAAGAATGCATTAGCTTTCGTTAGACTTAAGAAATATAAGCTTTTATACAGGAAAATTTTTAAATTTGGTAAAAATTTCAATTTATAATACAAGTTTAAACTTTAGAAAGCCTCAGAGGCGTGCGGCCGCCAGGTGATTTGCGATCCTCCTTAAGAACCTATATTTCCTCAGCTAACGTGATCAAGATTTATAATTCTAAGAAATATTAGAACCACTATTTTCGATTCTTTAAATAGGAGTGATTCTAAAACTTTGTACGAGAAGTGACGAGCTTTTCAGTGTACATAATAATTATCTACATTAAATTATTCGCTTATTCAAATTAATAAGTATGATGTCAACTCCAGGTATTATCTTTGTTTCAAAATCAGTCTTAGTCTCTTTCAATCAAGACAAAAAGATAGAATTAAAAATAAGTTCTGGATATAAGGATGTACATAAAAATTTAAATTCTAATTTTTGAGTCTTCAACAGGGCATCTCCGTAACCAGTTAAAACGATTAAAGATTATTGTGGTAAATCATCTTGTATATTTAATTTTTGCTTTGCTTAGCTCGTACGAGATTTGATTAAATACAAAACTGTCCATCACAGAGTATTAGTAAATATACAGTGCAAATTAAATAATAGTTTGAATTTTAATTACACCAGTGATATTTGCCAGGTCTCACAATCCAATTATCTCTGAAAGCGGCGACAAGACACTGAACAGCGCTTGGCAGAAGGTGCCAACAAGTGCCACGTAATGTTCCCGGCTAATTAGGAGATGTTTGTGAAAGTCTTTATGGCAGCATTCAAGCTTAACACTATACAGGGTACATTCTTTTCGCGTTTATCCTTTTCTATATTTCTGTGTAATTATTTATTTACAAAAGCAAATTCCTTGTAATATCTTATAATTGGATTATGCAATATGAACTGTATTCCCCATTTTGTGTAATACGCTCGATATTCCTGTAACTCGCTTAGTGAACTAATTACAACAAAGTGTTATTTTACTATTTATTATTTATTTTATTTATTAATACAACATAGTAATAGGGTGTTAAGTAAAAAAACAGAAAAACGTTTGATAGTATTTGAGAACAAATTATTGAGAAAAATCTATGGGCCAACCCTTGAAGATGGAGAGTGGAGGATAAAACATAATGTAGAGTTGAGGCAACTATATATGGACCCAGACATAGTGGCCGAGGTGAGAAGTAGGAGAATGAGATGGGCTGGCCATTTACTAAGGAAGGAGGACAACTCCTTAGTCAGGAACGTCCTTGTAAACAATCCGGAGGGCAGAAGACCACCAGGAAGGCCCAAGTTGAGATGGCAAAACCAGATCAGAAGAGACATAAGAAAACTGGGAAGAAGGGAAGAAGAGGCAATGGATAGAGAGATCTGGAGGCAGTGTGTTGGCGAGGCAAAGTACCACCTTGGGTACCAAGAGCCACGGCAGTAACAGTAGTAGTAGTAACATAGTAACAGCTTTTGGTTCTTGACATTAGATGAGATTGCACGTGTAATTACCCTACAAATGTTTTAGAGTTCGTATAGAGTTAAGTTAAGTTATTAAACGTAGTTTATATTCTGTTGATGTAACTTATTGTCGAACTTTTCATTTTTAAATAATAATACAGATATCCAATAAAAAATGTATAAAAATTAAAAATAATGCAATCAAAGAATTAGGAATAAACTCTAGCCCTGCAGCATATTCTGTCACCTTGCAACAAGAAAACGTTCTTGATCAGAAACAGCTGAATCTTGAACGCGAGCTTGTAAACCTTTACTAATAATAATGAGATTAGCTTTGGTAGTTTGGTGATAACGCTATGTCTCCGACATACAACAGATCTCCATGGGACCTTCATCAGGGAAACTTCATCTGGAACTTGCACATTAACGGCATGAGACGTACCCTATTATTAGCCAAAGTTATTTGTGGTAATTTTATAAATTCATGTCTATGCATACTTACTGTGTTCCAACACATCTTCCAATGGAATCCTACACGAGTGTTAAAGGAGCCAAAATATGAACAGCGAAAGTATGATTTAATTTTGATTGTGAGGTAGAAAATGTTATATTTTTTACCTTAACAACCTTTATGATGTTGCGACAATATTTAAGTTTAATCAAATTAATAAATCAATACCTCTCAAGTCTGAATAAAAATTATTCTTAGACGAACTGAGAAGGGCAGTGAAACACTGAGGATATAATTTGTATATTTACTATTACTTCAAACGTGAAGCTTTTCAATACTATTTCAATTCAATTTTAAATTGAAGACATTTAGTAAAATAAATTTACCACAAAACAATAACTGTTAGTTCAGTATAAATTACGCTAAATTTTAAATTTGTATTGGTTGTGTGGATCAATTTTGTTTTCCCTCTTACCTCTATACCCTACTTTAATTATTTATTTGACAAGAAAAGAAATTTACAGTGATATTACAAAAAAAAACATAAATTTATGTGACAGTCCAGTTGGGATACATAATAATATATACTCAAAAGAAGCGAGTGAAAATGCCAGGATTGTTACATGTCATTATATTTTTACATCAAGCGAAGGCCGCACACTTGTCAGCCCAGGCATAAAGCTTCTTTACAGGGTTGTGTGCCCTTCATTCTGATCGGTAGTGATTGTGCGATTTTATATATTGTATTGAAATAATTTTAATCCTTCAGGACCAGGTCTCCAGTGGTACATTATAATTATTAGTTAAATAGATTATTATATTTTTTGTATTCTAACTAAACCATTGCCCCAGAAGGGTCCATTACTGGTTGGTTTACAGCGTCTAGTTCTACACTGGAAAGAACCGAAGTCATTTAAATCTGGGAAATTTTATGGATGTCACATCACTATGCAAATGTGATATTAGGGTTCAAGGCTAAAGCGAAATATGACTCTTGGAGTTGGTGGAGCTCCTTAAGTGTTAAGGGCTGTGGCTAGCATAGAGATAATGACGTGCCACCCCTTGCGTGCTCTGACTGGAGAGGCTGGTACAGAGCTGGTCCCTTACACCAAGGAGACATGATGGAAATTAATGCCCAAAATCTTCCCTCATGTGTCTCGAAAGGAGGTGACTCATACCCTTGATTATAGATCCTTCTGAGGAAAGGATGATGGATCTATAATCAAGGATCCTACACTCTCACCTACCCATGCAGAATATCCTGTCACTCTGGAAGCAGCGCAAAGTTCTTTTTAAGACCTGTTAAAATTCCTAACTTCTTCTTCTAACTAACAATATAAACCATTGAAGCTTAAAATCTAGGCAGAAAATAAGCAATTATCAGAATTCTGTGTGGAGATAAAAGATTTATTGACAATAAATTTGTACTGACAGCAAACTTGCCTAATAGCCGAATACTAGGGCCGTCTTCAGTAACATGTTCAAAGTTTTATCAATGTAATATACAGCGATGGATATTGTATGTTATCATTTAAAAATTGATGCACCATCCCTTATGAATTCTAAACGTTAATACCATTTTTATACAAAATATATTTTCACACGTGTTTTAACTTCCTTCTCTTGTATCACGTCGTACTATAGTAGCCTATTCGTTCTTTTGCCAGGCCGGTCACTACGTATCTAGTGAAAATATAGTCGAATTGTTCCAGGGGTATATATATTCTACGATAGAATCGTTATTTTTGTTTATAATTCGACCCGGTACTAGAATGTAATGGTATCAGGAATCATATTTGAATTATAAGGTTAGGTTATAGTTTATAATTCTCATAAGGAAGTCTGATAGTCTAAGGATATGGCTGGAGGGCTAGGGCTTCTGAGAACGGCTAGTGAGAGTTACGACTCAGTGACTTAAGTTACTCTCAGCTTGTTTTAAGTAAGGCATAATTTTTTTCAAGTCTTGAATGTTTGGGTTTTTATGTTTATGTTATGTTATGGTTTAAAGAGAAAGTTTTTTGAGCTGAATGGGTGAGCTTTGCTATCTTTAAATTTAAAAATTTGAGCAATATTTCTTAACCTATTTAATGTTTTGATTAAGTTTTTAACGGACTCACCATTTTTAACCAATCTCTTAATTTGTGAAATAACAGTAACAGTTTAAAGGTTTTCAATTCTACGGTTTTTATTTTTATCAGCACTAAACACAGAATGATTTCCACTAATTATTATGTTTGAGAAGGTCTTTACACAGACAAGAGGGACTGACGGTATAAGGCTTAAAAAGCCCAAAAATCGTGTAAACATTGAAATTAGATTAATTACTTAAATATTAAGTGAAAGCGCTCAAATTTTTTTAAAGTAAGTAAGCATTCTTTCACAATAGATGCTAAACAAGCGCCGCATATATTTCAAAGAGAATGTAAACATGGTATCCCGTGTAACAACAATGAATAATTTATCCTCGCCCGACAGACATCTTACCTTCTTCATTGCGACCGAAAATATTCTCCGGGTATCTGTAACTATGCAGAAACTATTCTAGCTTTCTGATTAGTGGACTAATTTGGAAATAACACATTGTGGTTAATGCTCCTAAAAATAAAAACTGTAGAATTGCCAGCCTACAAACTGTTACTGTTATTTCGATTTTTTATCTCGCAAGTAAATATTAAATTTAACTTGAAATTCACTCCTTACTTCCATTTAGTACCTTTCTTCTTCTTTATTACAAATTTATGGTTAGATAAATAAACATTCAGTTAGTAATCCAATTTTCAAACTTCTGAAGTTATAAATTCTACCGTTCCATAATTTTGTAAATTATGAGTCTTATACAAGTCTTAAGGCCTTTTTATTAGCAGTAAAATTCCAATTATTTGTTTTATTTTCTTTTGAACTTTCATTTGTATTACTGCTAATGTGATTCTCTCATTATTGTGCGTAATTCCAGTCCTTTTTGCCTTTTTAGGCATCTTTTTAGATTTCACGTAAATGTCTTGCCTGTCAATTTGTCTAGTTTCTATATGTAAATGTCTCAATACACATATATATTTATTCAAATTTTACTTAAATTTTATATTTGTTAATGCATATGGAGGTTTTATGAATATATTTGGAACACTTGCAAAGATTATGCTTAGCCTAACAATATTGTAATGAAATGCATTACAAGCTTTAACATTATAACTATTCTTATAAAATTTAAAAAGTTATAGATTTTAAAATAATCTGCAATATTTAGTTCCTACAGTTTTTCAGATGCTCTCATAATTTTAAAATGAAAATATTCTATGTACATGGAAAATTTAAACGTTTAAACCATAATTTTATAACCCCATGAAAAACAATAATTAATATTTGCAATAAACACAACTATTTCTTCTATGTGTTTAGATAAATAGTGATGCACTACTTGTTTACCATACGATTTATGTTTACATTTACCTGTAAGACAGTTCAAGTGGAAAATTAGTTTTTCATTAACTTTAGTATCAGGCAAACATTCCTATAGCTTCTCACGAGATTTACTCTCATATTATACAGGAAGGGGTGGGGAGAGAGGAAGCTGAATGAGGCTGGAAGCCTCTGAATATGTATCCTGTCAGAATGATATACATTTGACAGCGACATGACACGCTACACTTTGATACCACGAACTGACACCGCACTGATAAATATTAAAACTTCCCTGTTCAAATATTTATTTCCAGTGGACCTTTGTATGTACAACAGGATGTATCTTTTGACATTTATTTTAATTTGTAAAATGTTTTTGAAAATGATGGCAATTACTTTCTTTTTTTAAGTGAACGGCTGTTAACTTTTTAAACCATTTTCTGCCCATTCTCATGGGCCACCGGTCTATGCGAGGAAATAATCAAACATAATAAGGGATAGGGTCGATTCAGTACAAAGTCGATAAGGCAGTGACAAGAAGTTACTTTGTTACAGATAAGATTTGATTAGATCCTATCCCTAGCACAGATTAAAATTTCGAAGTTTAGACCGTTCGGCATCTGCACTCCCAACATTGACGTAAATTAACGTAAACGTATGTGCAGGGTGTTAAGCTATTCTGATATATTATGTCTGAAATACACCAAATTATGATTAAACTATATTCATTTTTGGGCAAAATATTTCACTTAACTTGAGGTGATAACACAGGACAGATAAATATTTAAAGTAACTGTAGCTTTTCATCATTTATTATTTTAATTTATAACGTCAGGTGATAACCTCGATTAATTTACTGGCTTAATTCCCTATCTACTGTATTAGGAGTTTAACTGTAACCTTCTTCATAAACAACCAATGTGGCTTTATGAAAAAAATGAATACACTTATTTTATTAAATTAGTTTATAAAATAGGATTAAGATTTAATACAAAATCAATTTAAATTATATAAGTTTGCATAGCATACTATGTTTAAATAATGTACGGCCCATACCAGTAACAACGCAACATTGTATTGTGTGTAAAATAGTTTTGAACTGTATTCAATCTCGTTACTTGCATCATTCGCTAATACGTCATAAATTAGTTTGATTTGATCCGTTCACGTAAAATTAAAACCAACGGTACATAGCTACTTAAATTACATATAGTAATTAGCACTTAAACAAATTTCAAACCATATTTATTGTTATGACAAATTAATTAATTATGAAATGTCAATGAGCTTTTTAAACAGTCTTCAGTGATCAATGCCACTGTAGGGGATGTTCAAACCGGAAGTGCCCTAATGCCTTTTCAATAGAAACCCTTCTTAATGCAGAGGAATTGTTTATATGACAGCTCACGGTGATTAATGCCGCTGCCAGGCGAGAGGTGGAACAGGAAGTGTCCTAATGCCTTGTCAATACAAATAACTTTTAATGCAGAGAAAGAGGTTATTAGAAAGCCCACGGTTATCTGTGCCGATGCAGGGGCGAGAGGTGGAACAGGAATTGTCCTAATGTCTTATCAATACAAAACATTTTTAATGCAGAGAAAGAGGTTATTAGAAAGCCCACGGTTATCTGTGCCGATGCAGGCGAGAGGTGGAACAGGAAGTATCCTAATGCCTTATCAATAGAATCCCTTCTTAATGCAGATGAATAGTTTATATGACAGCTCAATGTGATTAATGCCGCTGCCAGTGGAGAGGGGAGCAGGAAATGTCCAAATGCCTTATCAATAGAAACCCTTCTTATTGCAGAGGAATAGGTTATATGACAGCTCAAGGTGATTAATGCCGCTGCCAGTGGAGAAGCAGGAAATGTCCAAATGCCTTATCAATAGAAACCCTTCTTATTGCAGAGGAATAGGTTATATTACAGCTCAAGGTGATTAATGCCGCTGCCAGTGGAGGGTGGAGCAGGAAATGTCCTAATGCCTTGTCAATACAAAACATTCTTAATGCAGAGAAAGAGGTTATTAGAAAGCCCACGGTTATCTGTGC
Source organism: Homalodisca vitripennis (assembly GCF_021130785.1). Classification (NCBI taxonomy): domain Eukaryota; kingdom Metazoa; phylum Arthropoda; class Insecta; order Hemiptera; family Cicadellidae; genus Homalodisca; species Homalodisca vitripennis. The sequence goes on from NC_060213.1 coordinate 131,917,499, forward strand.
CGATGCAGGCGAGAGGTGGAACAGGAAGTGTCCTAATGCCTTGTCAATACAAAACATTCTTAATGCAGAGAAAGAGGTTATTTTAAAGCCCATGGTAATGTATGCCGACACAGGCCAGAAGTGGAACAGGAAGTATCCTAATGCCTTATCAATAGAATCCCTTCTTAATGCAGATGAATAGTTTATATGACAGCTCAAGGTGATTAATGCCGCTGCCAGTGGAGGGTGGAGCAGGAAATGTCCTAATGCCTTATCACAACAAACCATTATTAACGGAGAGGAAGAGTTGGATATTCTGTCAGATATCGTAAACTATAAATCACTCAGATCTTGTGCTCAAGCGGCATGTGTCATATTTAACACCAAACCGATTTCGGGATAACATCCGTTCACTAAAGATAGCTCTCGACATTGGTGTTGCAATATTTTAAAATGGTAATTGTGAGAGAAAATTTTGATGTGATCTGAACTGGAAGTCTTTGATGTTAGTTAAATTACTCAGTATTCAGTATTCATTGGGTAAATGTTTAATTTATTTTAAACCCGTAATTTTACGTTGTAGATTATTGACGACACGATATTTTATTAACTTTATTAAAACAATATCTTGGTAGATCCTCATGTTTTCTTTTAAGGAATAATCAACAAGGAAAACCCGTCCATATAAATACAGGGCAGCGCTTCGTAGTTTAACTATGGCCAATAAAATAATAATTTAAACAACACAAGTGCAATAATAATGCCCACTCCATGTGATTGAGCTGAAAATTAGTGATACTTTTTACTCATCGTGGTAACGAGAAAATCTTAGAGTACATTAATTTGAACGCACACTGAGTGCAATAATAAAAGAGCAAAACTTAAAATAATAGAGTGGATAATCAGTGGTGAAAGTCTCGGTCACAGGAATTTACACTATTTAAAGACATTGAATGTATCATGTGGCTTTAGATATCTCGAGAAAAATATCATCTGAAGGTTTTATATTTTGCATGAATCTCCCTTACTAAAAAGTAAAGAATAAATACTATGGTGCATAAACATCACTATTTACATGTGGTGCATTAGCGGGGTGATGGGTGCATTTGGTGTGATACCGTTTGAAGTGTAATTGACGGTAACTAACTAGTGAAGATAGGCTGAAATAATGTCTCTGTTGTCTTCCAGGGAATGTAAAACATTTTATTACACGTATTACAAGTTAGGTGTTCGCTACACCTGGTATCCAGTAATAGGCTCAGGTTCAATGCAATATTTTAAATCTATAGCTCTTTCATTATTGACAGGTGGAACGACAGACAATCATACGTCAAAGAAACTAGAAATTATGTTTGTCTAATGAGTGGCTTCAACGACACTCTACCGAAATGTAATTCCTTCCCATCGAATGAAAGGCTTTACTAACGCTCAGCCAATACACAATATGTTACGTAATGTTTTAGAACCAGTGATATTTAATTAAATATTTGTAAGTCTGAAGTGCGACAGTAACAGTCCATACGACTATGATGCTGTGTTATTTCACCGCAGTAATAAATTCTTCGGTATAAAAAATCTTCTTCGTAATCAAGATGGAACGTTACACAAATAAGTAATCTTTTTTTGGATGGATATAATTGGTTGAGTTACACCATTGATGTGGTATATTTCTAGGTAAATGTTGTCTTTGGGAAGCAGAGGTAATTATTGACTTCGTGTGTAGTCACTCTGCTAATTCAAGCTAATTGAAGTGACTGTTTGACTAAACGATTAAGTATCTATCTCTTTAAGTGCTTTGTTCAGTGTTGCAATGGTTAATTTAAAGATGGAAATTAGGCAGTTGACGTAGATTGTTAGTAATGACTTAGGGAAATTCCTTACTCATAAGACAAATTGAGTTTGTTTGTTTAGGACTTTGTTATATCGAAGTATGGGGATGAGGGGGAGTACATTATTAATATATATCACCACGTACCTTAAGACACCACAAACCCCTTGGCACCATTATCTCACCCAAAACAACCCCCAAAATAACCTCATTAAAGCCGAGAATATAATTAATAAAAACAAAGAGTGCTTCACTACAAGGGTTAAGCACATGCAACTTCACAAGTTTTAAAAGTAAAAAATACAAATCTAATCACTGAATAACTACATTGAAGATTAATGCTACTATTTCAAATAAACCATCGGCTTATTAATTATTATAAGACGCTAAATTAAACAGTTATGGTCAGAGCTCGTGGGATTTCGTACTCGTGGCAGAAAGGCTAATTTGTGTAACCAATCAACCACGGCGGGCGAGGGCGGCTCACTGAACCACGTAAAATAAATAAAAGAAGCGTTCATTGCTAAGAATGTTTTCTAGTATCATCGTATGTTGTAATCTATTACAATTAGCGAATACTGGGGTCATTTTCTCAAACTACAAGTGCATCAATGAACCTAGTTTCTTTGAGTTTGGTGCAAACCTTACTTTATGATTTGTGTTCGTTCGCTAGCCAAAAATGAAACAGAGACCTTTCTTTTTATAAGCTGTTTTATTTACATAAATTTAATTTAAATTCAACACTTTGTGTGGATTTTGCGGTTAGCTTCTGTTAAATTTGTTTAGTGCAGCATCTGAAATCAAAACATTTCAAAAAGCTCAAAATTTGCTCTCTACGTCGTTTTAACACCAGAGATACCCATACTATGAAATATGGGTGACCTAGGTGAAAAGGCATTGTCATTGTCTCATTGGGTGCTATTCTTCGGATCCCTTCACACGAACATGACTCCAGATTCCGGAGTCAAGTCTCTAATAGCGTCAAATTTCGGTCGCTGCACTAAAAGGGAAAGTGAACTAGAGCTAACTTAACATTCACATTGGTTCAAACCTTTTCACCACAGCTACGTCATATGTAGAAAAAAATATAAATAGATTTAATTGCTCGATTAAGAATATTTCTGCATGAAAGAAGTTAATATATTTAAAAAACAAACAATGCAAGTGAGTCAAAAATCAAACTCGTACTCTTCTTGCAAAGTCCAAACATTTTAGTGAAATTTTCAGGACGCTTGAATCACGTGACCTGACTTGAATAAAGCTGCATGAGGAATTATTCTATGTACCAATATCACAAGCATTATTAATGTCGTAAATCCTGCAGGACCGCAGAAGATGTGGTGTGTGGAGAGCTTGTCTCTGTAGTAAATATTTTCTGTGAAATTCCGAGCGTAATGAGTGCTTACTGCGTAATTAGTGTTACTACTGTGTAATAGAAATTGATTAAATAAAGAAGTTTTTTGCTTACTAGATACAATGGCGACATGATTTTAGATTATTTTATTTTACTATTTCCCGTGATACATATACTGCTTTTGTAAAAAGAAATTAAAAATATATATTATGGTCTTATAAAATGTAAAAGGTGCTTACAAATCAGCCAACTACACAAGTTTATAAGTACTTCTAATGATGGTATAAGAATAGTGACTTGAAGAGTTTATAGACTTCTTTCTATATTTTCAAGATGGCTTTAGCTATACATTGAAACAGAATAAAAACATTAAAAGCTATTTTATTTCATTTAATGGATTCAGGGCTAAACATATTTCTAGAGGTTATATTCACTTGGCGCGTTCTGCAAGATTACAGTATTGTCAAATGCAAACTTATATGAAAATAACAATGCAGTCCTAAAAACAAACACTTGAACACATTAAACAAGGCTGGAGTACGCCACACGACTTGATTCGTAACAGGTTTCGCTGGTGCTGCTTACAACATTGAAGTCTATAGCTACATGTTGTACTATGTTACTTTTTTAAATGCCAAATAATTTTACTCGGATTGTTTACAAATTTATTTATACTGCGATTTTTCCGTTTACTCATAGTCACCCATAAACCATAATAATGCTCAGCCAAATCACCGAACTCGATGCTGCTTATATAGAAATTTAAATATCACACGTTCTTGGACATATTTCTGTGCGGAAAGATAGCTAAAAAACAATATTTTTGGCCCCTAGTGTAACAGGCTTCGCTGACGCTCAGCCAATATCTTGTCGTAAGATGTAGCCGAGTCCAGTGTCCTGATATCCAGGATCAAAGCCTCATCCTTGTTACTCTCAGCTACCTCTAGTTCAAGGTGACCGACATTGTTGTGGTTCCGTCAATTTAAAATACTGAATAACCTTTATATATTCGATGCCCGTTAATATGTTGTAATCCTCGTCATCCATGTACATAATATGATATTGCAATATTATCAGTTTTGTTAGTAAAGTTGTAAGATTGTATAGTAGTGACTCAACAATAACTTTGAAAGACCGCTGCTATGAAATCTTACAACGCAATTTAATATGTAATAGCGCATAAATATATTTTTAATGTGTAATTTTCAAGCCATTTGATTTATTTTCTTTATGCGGTTAAAACTGAATAAACATTATCACATACATGCTTCAAAGCCGTCTATTGAAATAATTAATGGGGTTGACACCCAGTATAGAATAATCTAGCAATGTCTCTTTGAAGAATGCAGTTCACGGACAGAACGGTGCAATAAAGGAGCTTTGTTACAAGAGAAAGGAGGCAAACTAATTGCTACAATCACTAAGGAACTAAAGGGAGTTGAGACAGTTCACTTTAACAGGATTGCTTCTTTAGGTCCAGTCTATACACGTGTTCTTTTGTTTCTTTTCAAAAATCGTACTTTTCTTTCATCGAGATTGTCTTGTTTCAAAGTTTATATTGTATAGATATCATTAAGAGTAATAATGACCCATCAACGGTTTGATTTGGTTCATGAACAATCTGACAGATCATTATGTGCACATGCTATTCACCATAAGCAAAGTACCTTGAACACTGCTTCAACCTAAAAGAATGTATCATTTGGAGTCAAATCCAAACTTTAGTGCTAATCTGATTTAATTTAAATAAATTGATTGTATTACCACCCAAAAATATATTTGATGGAACTGTTTTAAGTAATATAATATTTGCTGTCGTAATTTGCCAATTTATAGTGTGTACACATTCTGCGGCAGCCTGTACCTACCCCCCTTACATCCGCCCCTGTAAATTGCCCAGTTCACCTCAAATTACGTCAACACATGGTTACATCTTGTAGTGGGGATATGCAGCAGTGACAATGAATTTGATGAGACAGTGCAATATGTTTTTAATTCCTCAAGGTTATACCCATCGAGGTCGGAATGCTAACAGGACCTGATCTAAGCTTAAATCCGAGTACTCTTTCGAAGGTTTGTTCCGCCGAAAGCACCACCGAATTCCGCACTGGTGGCTGGACACATGCTTGATCTGTATTTTCGGTGCCAAACACATCACAAATTCCCCTGGCTATTAGTGCAGGCTTCGAAGGTGGGACATCTATAAATATCTCCTGAGAAGGTATGTATCTAAACATGAAGCTCAATAGTAGCCTCAAATAGAAGCCTCAACCCAGGACTACCTCAACCTCTCTCTTTAGGCTGAAAGATATTAAAAGCGGTGCAATGCAGTGTGTGGACAATGAAGACATTATCGCTCCCTGCATCTCCCGATATAGTATCTATCTAAACATGAAGCTCAATAGTAGCCTCAAATAGAAGCCTCAACCCAGGACTACCTCAACCTCTCTTTTTAGGCTGAAAGATATTAGAAGCGGTGCAATGCAGTGTGTGGACAATGAAGACATTATCGCTCCCTGCATCTCCTGATATAGTATCTATCAAGAAATGAAGCTCAAAAGAAAGCGCCTCAATCCAGAAGTAGCTCAAACTCTCTCTTTAGGCTGGAAGAGATTAGAAGCGGCAAAGCGCAGTGTGTTACCTTGAACACCTAGTCGCTCCCTGCAACACAATTTATCTTTCTGTGTTAACTGGAATTTACATCTAAACTCTTCTTTATAAAAATTATTTTAAATACATTTTTAGTTAAACTAAACTACAGTTCTAAACAAAGGACATCCATTATTTCTGTATTGTTTTTTCCAATATTTTGTATACCACATTGCGTTGTGTAAGACTGCCACATATATACAAGAAAACGACATTAACATGATAACGCTACAGCAACAACTCAGAGGAGAAAAGAGACTACGTTGTGATGAATAAAAACATTCGACTTTTCTTCCCTACTCCACAACGGCATGTAGAACATCGTGAAGGCTTTTAGCGACGGAAGAAGCTTTTATCCCGAGCCTCCGGGCCCAGAGTGGTGGGCTAGCCAGCGCTCCTCGAGATTGTTTTAGCTGATGTAACATCTTACTGCAATACACCACTTCCCACGTTATTGTTTCTCTATTGTGTGAGAAAATGTTTCTGAAATAGCTACTTAAGGCATATGAGTTTGTAATATTTTGCATTCGAGCAAGTAATAACGATGTTTTCCTATATGTTTTTTAGAAGGTGCCGATAGTTAATACAGAAAACAGTGGTCACCAAGCCTCTGCTGTGTTATTAAGCAGCTTTAATCAGGGTTCCGATAAGCGAACTTTCATACCTTCCACAAGCTTTCTGTGACCTTGAAAGAGTTTATAATTTCCATGCCATTTCCGTGTCAGGTATTCGTGTGTCCTATGATAATAGATATCCTATAGATTTCACCGCTTTTAAATTCCAAGTAGATAAATTTATAGATCAAATTATATACACATATATTTTTTCGTAGGGAAATATTACGTTAATTGCCTAAACTGCTGTTAAATTGCTCAGTACATAAGTTTGAATCAAGATTGTAATATCTTCCTTTCAAATAATGAATTTAATTAGCCACAGATTAAATTCATATTCATACTTAAAATGTCCTGTTATTCAACTTTATTCCTCAGGCTTATTCCTTTCTCAGTATTTTAAACGATCATTGATATAGTTACTTCGGAATGTTTATTTTGCGATAGTTCAGTAAACGATTTGCTTATTCCGTATTCTAAGCAAAAGCACACAGATGACTAACAAAAGCAACTGTTTGTCTAACATTAGTGTAACACAATCATGTATATAACTCATACCTGTAAACAGTGCCAAGGCTCGTAACCTAGTTCCTAATGTCGTGCAAAGCTGAAGATGTTCTCCAGCTGAGTCAAGAGGGTTCCAGAGAGTATAAATTATTCATTGCTGACATTTTACATAGTGTAATGTTCGCATTCTTTATAAAAACTCAATACACTTTGCTGAGACAGGAGGAACTCTAAAATATTGCGCGATTTAAAGAAATTAACATGTGAACCACATTACAAAGTTATATAGCTTTTGTACCGGATTTATTGATAACCATAATGTCGGATTTGTTAGGTTCCTTACTAAAAGTAGGAGAACAAAATTAAGTTTTATTTTTTTTTTTTTATATGTTAGACATTTTTTTGAAGTAATTGAAAAAATCTCGTTAATTTACTGCAGACAGACGTACAGACAGACAGACCTTAGACTTGCTCTGCCACGAAGGCGTTTCGTATTTAATCAAAAATGTATACATGTGTTTTCAGTCTTTTATAATATTGTTAAAATTTAACATCAAAATTAGTATGGTAGGCAGTAGTAACATTTTCTGGCTCTAAATAAACTTTCCTTTTCTACTTTTACAATTAGAGCCTTCGGTAGGGAGTATGTAAAAAATTTTCAAAGATAACAATAATTCCATATACGTTTAATGAGATCAAAGTTAATACTTGATCACATTGATCTTTGAAGAGACTTTAAGTAAATCTTAGAAGTGTGAAATTATTACATATAAACGTGCTTAATATGGTTTCGGGAACATTCACTTCTAAATACGGTTAAACATTATGTAGACACTTCATGAAAGTGCTTTTAATAATTGTTATTATTATTCGTAATATGATGTATGGTGTATATAATAGAACTTATATTGAGATGGTGTATAGAATACCAATACGAGTCCGATGCGTTAGTAACAATTTTATTTTAAACCGAAGATGTCACAGGTATTTCACTTTCAAGTTTTATATTCGTTTTATTTAAGATTCACACGAATTTTAAGTTTCAACGGGCAAATTAAGATTACAGTTTTATTTTTAAATCATAAAATGTTTAGAGGAAGCCAGGCGAGTTTTATTTTATTGAACGACTAAATTGTATTTTGAAGAACGAGACTAAAGTAAATTACTGTTGGTTTACAGTACACAAGGGATACAGTAAAAATAAAACAGGGTATAATAAAGAAATTCCTTATAATACATGAGACGATCGTGGGTTGGATTCTATATCAACATTTTTAATCTGATCATATATAATTTTTAGTTTCAATGTACACATCACCAAATATCAGTAAAAAATAACTAATAATATAAACAAATTGAATTAATTAAAATGGTACTGAAAAATTTAAAGCAGTGAACTTATGTTCCATGTGATAACAGCCAAAAGCCACGATAGTACAATATAATAACGCTGGTGGGGGAAGGGGAGGGGTCCAAAGGTCAAACCACCACAATTAGCCACAACGATAAGTTCAGCTCCTTCAAAAACTGTCTTATAGTAATCCTTTAATGCTGGATTTAAAGGTGTACTTGGAAGATGACACAACTTAAACTAAAAGGGGATCGGCTTCTCCTTTGTTAAAAAAAAATTTTAGAGATTCATAAAATTACTATCCACGTCTCACCCACGTTTATTTTGGATATTACATTTTATAGCCTCCCACTCTAGAGCTTAGCCAGAAGACCAGAATATAAGTTAGGTCGTGCAATTAAACATGTAATAAATTTTCGGAAATTTGACTCAAAATTGATGTGAAGTGATATAAATGCTGAAATCTCATTAAAGAGATTACTTGAACGTACTCACTTAAAATATAGGCTACACTTACATTTAATGCTCTCTACCGTTTACGTACTTAACCGGTGTTACGAATTAAAATTAAACCAAATTATACGCAATCACTTGTATCTACAAAATTGGGTTTTCCTATATATAATGGCCTTTCACTTAAAATCTACTAATTTTTACTGCTTTCAATAAAATAAAGTTTCAGACAGCATAAACAGTCAGTACTGTAATAAATACAAATTATTTAAAAAACACAATTTATAATAACAATAGGCTACATTTATTTTGCAGTATGATTTAATATTTTTTTAAACTAATTATATTTACAAAATAACGGAAAATGTTCTGTTAATTATTTACTAACCATAGTTTGTACGACTCCGTTAATTAAATACAAATCACCGTTGTATGTTAAAACAGTATATTTTTACAGTAGTATTTTGTCTTATAATCTTTTCTGTAACTCATAAGCGATGCACACCTGCCTGCGTTATCTTATCGCAACGTACAATTTGGGCAATGGTCAGTATAAAGGTGCTCGGTGATTTGTAACCAGGGTGATGAGATGTCCTGCTTAGGAGAGCATTTCCTTTTTTCTTTCCGGATTTTGAAAATCATATAATATTTAATGTTTTTAATATCCTTATAAAACTTTCGGTTTAAATCAGTAATAATTAAAAAAAAACAATAATTAATTGAATATTATCCCATATACAAAATAATAGCCTCACATAATGCATTTTTTATGAATATATCATTTAATAATATTTAATTTTTCGATTTATATGTCAAAATAAATCCAATACCATTTCTTAATTTGCATATTATCGTGCTGAAATACAGTATTAGACCTAGTTTTAACGTGCTTAATTTAAAAATGTATACACAAATTTCGCAAAGTTTATAAGAATATTTAATACTGCCCTCCACCTTGATTTAATTTCCTCCCCTTAGGAATTTGTGTCTGTTCACTGTGTTCTTAACCTGCTGTAATAGCTGCAATAATGGGTGACCTTAATAAAGTGAGTCAGACTTGTTCATGTATTTTGTGGGTGTAGGCCTACTAATTGTTTGTTGAATAAAAACATAGTCCCACTCCAACGAGACAAAACGAGGTGATCGTAATACGAATACAGACTACTGAGTCTGCTCTCAATTCTTCTAAAATAAAAAATTATTTTAACTCGCAAACAAAGACTAGTCTCTGATATCGACGAGTAAGCCCAGAGCTGACTACTACAGCGGTTATGGCGAAATTACACACATTTGACGCCAAAAAATAAGAGTATCATGGTACTCATAAATTACTCAATCAAAATTTTCACATGTAATGTATCAGAATAAAACAAATAAGAATTTTCATATAAAGTTTAGTCTTATATGTCTTAGTTTATACGCAACATCGGTCCAAACTGCGAACTTATGGGTGTTTGGCGGTACCAAAGAGATCAAGTCGATGTCCTTCCCATCATCATTTTAAAGGAGTTCATTCATAAACAATAAAGAGTTTAAAATATGTCACTTTAGACACCATCTGTAATGAATCGAAATTATTTTGTGTAGAGTCGATAACCGGACCAGGCATTATCGCATGAGTACACCCGTAGATGTAATCAATCGATACTCATTAATTAATGTCAACAATAGCCTTATTTTACTTTTACAAACTGTAAAAACGCTTTAATATTGTAAACCCAATTTGTTTTTATATAGACTTCATTTCCGTAAACAAGACAGTTCACTTTAGAGTGCAAAACAAAACCGCATTGAAAGATTAATAAATAATGTACTTTTCTCGGTTTCATGATGTTTATATGCTTTATTTATTATTTAAATGAGATATTCTATTACCTGATTTAACTATTAGTTTTATGGTAGTTCTTGGTTTGTAGCAAATTACAATATTAAAAGTAGAAAAACGCATTTTATGGTTGACCTATTCCAAGATTATCATTAAAACTATGCATTTCTCATAACGCTACGGCAAAAAAGAAATGCGTAAACATATTCTCGAAAATAAACTTTAAAACTGAAGACTAAAGAAAAACATTAAATAAATAGAAAAGATTAAGTGTCACGTTTGATAAGATTTTGTAATTTTCTGCTTTGTATTCTTGGTGGAAGTGTGTAGGTTTTAATGGAAAAGAACAATATGCTCTTTTCTGTAAACAATTCAAACTGATGATGCCTTAACCGGCGAAAGCGCTTTTTAAATAAATTTAATGTGGAAGTATAAAAAATGTCTTTTCCATTAAAATAAGGTTTTGTAAGATAAGAAGTATTATCTTGTATTTAAAATGTATCATTTGTGTTGAGTGACAAGGGATTGCGGTTGTTTGCGTTTAATAATACACTTTCTCGATCATCGTTTATTCAACTCAACAAATAAACTAGTAAATGTTGCCTTTCAACTCTAACTTAGGTGTTAGTAATAACTCGTATTAAGAAGATGAAATGATCTTTTCTGAAGTGCAGGAGTAAAGATGCAAATCTGTAAACGAATGGTTAGGGATCAATTCCAAATGAGATCAGCACAAATTTGCATATGGTGCTTTCAATAAAAATGTTAAGAGCAATAAATTAAAATTCGAGTCACTTAAAATATTTTTCAAAATCTTCTTCATTGTGTTATTCTACATTTTACTTGAAATTATAGTATTTATATTAGTATTAATATTTATAATACTGTGAGTATTAAAAGTTATTGGCTGAGCGTTATCGAAGGGGTTCACACGAGGGACTAGACAATTCCATTTCTGTCTACATGTCCACACGATGTCTAGCGAACGAACTGACCTATACTGATTTTAAATTTTGCATAAACCTATATTTCTATATAAATGAAATCGATTTGGATAGTGGTATACGTTCATTCATGAGATTTGGCTCAGAGCAAGTGGACATTTTTACATTAATCTTATGGGTAACAAAGATGGCATCGTGAACTTTTCAGAATAAATAAATTTGTAAGCCAACGGAGTAAAATATGAAATTTTTAGATGCCACATAGTAACTACATGAAGTTATGTGCTTCAAATTTTGCATATAGCCTCAGCGAAACCTCTTCTCCCACACACGGTGTTGCATATCTTGTAGTATTACATTTTAGGTTCCATTAAAGTAGGGTTCACATTATATTATTAGTTCCAAAAATGTCTTTCTAGTACCGACAAAAACTGAATACAACGAGTAGTTTACTATTGAACTTGTACTACTTTAAAATGCTTGTAGAGATTAACCGTAAGGGCTGATGTAGTATGATTACTGCAAAGTCATTTCTTCTAAGAAATATTGACATTATTTTCCAGTTCAGCGACCGTCCCGGAGCCATTAGTCATATCGACATTTATGCTTGACGTGTAATAAGCCTTAAAAGCCACTTCTAGCATATTGATATCAGAGTGGTGAATAACTAATGCATTTGACAACGATCGTAAATAAGAGTCGTACAATGGGTTTATAATTTCAAAATAAATATTCCCTCTAATACAGTTTTTATTTGACTTAATATTTTAATGCGATATTCTTTACGATAATTGGTTACTATCTAAATATTAGAAAAAGGTTTATATCCATTAACAAATCACGCTAATAAATTTCTGAATCCTAAAATAATATTCTTTTTTAAGTAGTTTAAATAAATTCTTTCTACGTTTATTAAATACATGTAATTATAGCCAGACAACTATTGTACAGTAGTTTAAAGTATTAAAAAGTAAATAATAGTTTTAATTCAATTTTAGTTTTAATCATAAAAATCTATGTATTTCATCTGTAGGTTTATCAAGTTATTATTGTAATTTGTATGTACAGTAGTTTAAAGTATTAAAAAGTAAATAATAGTTTTAATTTAATTTTAGTTTTAATCATAAAAATCTATGTATTTCATCTGTAGGTTTATCAAGTTATTATTGTAATTTGTAATAAATTATCCTTTTCCAAACAATTATATAGAAATTTCGGAATTGTAGTATTTTTCTGCAACACAACTCGTTGAGAAACACATATGTGTGATAACCTAGAATTTGATATTGTTAAGGTCTCATATTGTTTTACACTTCTCGGTGCATTTATTAAAACTTAAAATGTAAGTTCTATTAGTGTTTCTCCATCCTATAATTTTTCCTAAAGTATTGGTTAATTGAAAGGACATTCTTTGAATTGTATTATTTGTAATTGAATTTCTAAAAAAATCACTAAACCAGTATTTCTTTTTACATTTTAAGCAGTCCTTATAATTATTCAAGAGAGTCTGTGTTTTAACCCTTTTGCATTTCTCTGTGGGAAAAGACCACCACTAAAAAGTAATTCACCTGGTGACAAAACCTTTTTGATACGGTACTGATAAATATAGTTATGAACAAACAAAAATATAATTAATTTTTTCCACTTTTTCTGGACAAAGAGAACCGATCGACTAAGATAGTTGATAGATTATCAAGCAAAAGGTTCACGCAGACTGTTTACTTGCGGTTGAATCGCAGCGGCTGCTATTTTCAAATTTCTACACTAAATATTAATAGTTGAAATATGTTTTGCACACATTCCTTAGTTTTTCCATCAAGAGTAGACTACGGAATAAAAATAGAAGCAAATTTCGATATCCGACTGAAATACGAAATGTGTTCCCGCCCCCTTCTTCACGTTAAGACTGTTGAAGCTGTAGTTCTAATATTTACGCAGGAGAGAAGTCATTCATACTGACAAGGTGTTGATGTCCGGTCGATTAATTCAGTTAGTTCTTAGGTCTGACGCTAGAGCTGCGCCACGTATTTTATTGTTCTTTGACCTCTTATTCCACAGATGGCAGTCCGAGCGCTCTTTCTTGCCTTGCCTCAATTAACATCGTTGCGTGATCTATCCCTTGTATAACTAATAAAGTCAAAGATTAAATCAAGTCAGGGACTGGTATTATTACTACTACTATGTTAAGACATCAACAAATAAAATTATTTATTTTTAGGTTTGAAGACAATATTTATAGGCCACTGTTTTGGACAGGATAAACACATCGGTTTCTTTTTTAACGCATAATGTTTCCACAAGCGGGATGTTAAAATACACGTTTTGGTTTCACTCTGATCCGTTTTAGGGGAAATATCATAAACTACTTAGCGAAAAAATATTGGATTTCTTCAGTCGTCAGTCGAAAAATTATTTTTGGATGTACAAATGTTTAGTTTCAATCTAAATTAATTTAATCGGAAGACATAATGGACACATGGTATGTAAAAAATAACTTTTTATTTACACTTTATTAAAAGTGATCAGTAAATAACAAATGTAAGGGATCCTAATACTGATACATAAATCTGATTAACAGGATAATAATGTTTAATTAATCACATTTATAAATTGTACAATTAGTTATAGCTAGTAAGCCAAGAATACAGGTTATCATATCTTCATCTCGTTATTTATTCTACAGATGTATCTAGAAATGTAATATGTTAACATCTATACCCCGGTGGTTTCTAGACACTATGTTTACTTCAATATATTTCCTACACATTTTCAGTTTTCACTCAAGCCCCGCCTGCCACGCAAGAGTTTGACACATTGACAGACATTGATAAACGAGTTCCTTATCAGTTCACTGAGCAGGAAAATAATGTTTCCTTATTTGAAAACTGAAAACCTAACGACCTGTGTAATATATAGCGTGGGGCTAAAATAATGAGTTTTTAAACATCACTGTAATACATAGGCCTACCGAGTTTAATTTACCTAACAGTCTCAGCTTCAAGTAATACTACAGTGTTATATTACAGTTTACTTTGGTGGTTTATGAACTAAATATATCACAGCATTAAATAATACGAGTTAAAACAAATTAATTCTTGTTTAATCTTTCTAGAATGATTATTTAACTTTCTATTTCAAATACACATTTCTGTATTTCCCCCTTATATATTGCCGTAGTGGAGAGATAGTGTGTGAAATGTTTCATATTTTAATTCATCGATAGTCTGTTAATCCATTGACTAAGGTAAGTAAATTTCTCAGATAATTGGGCTACTTCATCTTCTACGATATGAAAATGACGAAAAGCTGTAATAAATAAAAAACGAAGTATCAAGCGAGTTGGCGTTTGTACGCGAGACTTGTGTTGTAGCGGGTGGAGGGAATATACTTGATACCCCACTCCACTTCGACTGAAACTAGCATGACAAAAGATTGGCTAATTTATGAGGAAAAAGGGTACTATGGATTAAAAGGGACAATTTGAGTTATTATATAGAGCAAACTGGCTATCTGCTCCAAAACTCAATTGTGAAAAATTAAAAAAATTAAATGTGAAAATGTCTTTATTTGTAGAGGTGAAGTTTATACTAAAAAATCCTCTCTTCCAATGAACCTGGTGTATTGTGTTGTGTATATTGAATACGTGTTTCTAGTTTATGTATACATCTTGTTAGTACACTTATAATTTAAGATAAGAATGGGTTTCACTTGCAGTTAAATACGTTCACATCGGGAAGAGAATATTGTGCATGGTTTCTTATAGTTTTTTATTTGTTATCATTGGGTGTTTAAAACTTAGTAATTATGAGTTCTGATTTCACATATAAGTAGATTTTGGAATTTATTACTCACCGGGATGGGTGGTGGTATATAATCAATGTCAAAAGATATGTGTAACACGCGAGAGGGGTGATTTAATAATCACATTGTATATTTATAAGTAAGAAAAGCGCAGTAACAACCGTTAATTTGTCAAATGATTGCGCATAAGAGTAAACCGTGGTGTATAATCAATGTCTAAAGACGTGTAACACACGAGAACGCATTGAACCGTATACGTAATAATAATAAAGAACTCGTTTTGTAGAAAAACACATTTTCTTTGAATAGTCTAAAATCGAGTTTCCAATGGAAGGGAATTGAATTATGAAGAAAATTATAATACATTATTTTATTTTTGAAAAAAAAACTTATCGATCCTGCACCTCAAATAAAAATGAAATAATTTTTAGCAAAACAAATTTACGAGTGAGTTAAGGAAGTAAATTCAAAATCAGAAGCAAACACCTGACTGAGGTCTTAGTAAAGTGAGTAAGTCGTGTCTTACATTTACTTTATTTCAATTTATTTTCATCTATATATATATATATATATATATATATATATATATATATATAAATGAAAGTGTGTGTGTTTGTCCTTTATAGAATCGTAAACTATTTGACCGATCATTATGAAAATTTGTATGTACATGTATTTTTCCATAGAGAAGGTTTATTTTGTATGCTCATTGATGTAACTTGCCACCAGGCAGTGCTGCGAACATAACATTTTTAAAAGCACCTGCAAGGTACGTATTTTAAGTAGCCAAAAACTATTTGAAGGCGCTAAGATGGTGTATATTTGTCTTAAAAATAAATTAATTATTTATTGAACTTAAAACTTGAAAAGAAGACCACTTTATAATAAAGTACATGTATAGATACAAATATAAAAACATACACTTTTGATAGATTCCTGATCGTGGCAACAAGGCCAAATCTACATCGGTGTTTAAACATAATTCGCTTGAACCAGAAGTGTTCATACACTGGCAAAGCTTACGAAGAGCGTGCGAAGCCACAGGAAACAGCTAGTTAGTTTATAATAAAATGTTATGTTAAAGTATTAAAGATAAAGACACACAATTATTTTCACTGGGCTTTAGTAAGTTGTGCATAACCGAAAATAATTACACACAAACATCAACCTTCAAAGAAGCATTCTGTTGACATTAAATACTTTACATGAGAATGCTTGTTGCTCTATACTCTACAAATACACATTTAGGAATGCTTACACAGCAGCTGTGTATAGAAACACTCCTCTCTGCACAAATAGAAGCCGTGATAATGCTTATCTTTGTTTGCTCTGCAAATATCCTTGGAAGCAGCTGAAACAGCAATATTGCTGTGGATTCTGCTAGTCACCCTTAGTTAATAGACAATTTTAGTACAACTTAAGCACTAGTAGACTATAAAAATACTTAGTGGGAGACATAGAAAAATAAAGAAAATAATCTTGTACTTCATGGTATAAATAGGTAATCTACGTATATTGACGTATTTAAGTTGATCTAGTCTAGGAATATTTGTAATCTTAGGCATCATTTTGATAGTATAGGATGAAATCCCGCTTGATTCTGAGCTTTCATGAATAGTTATCGATATGTACCAACTTTCCCTTTCTTTAGTTTTCTGCAAAGCCTATGAGGAAGGGTAATCGGACTGTTGCCCATTAAGAAAAAACAATAATTTTAAACCTCAATTACTTTTTTGGCTTCATTTGTAGTCTTAGAATTGTGGGAAGTGCCTTATTTAACGGTATAATACACACGCATCACAACGCTTTTTAGTCATTTCGATATTTGTGTAGATTATTCAGAAAAAATTCAAACATAGTTGCACTTCGTTGTTTAAATATTTAAAAAAGTATCCAATAAAACAATTCAAATGCTTTTGGATGCTAATAAATTATATATTTAAAATGTTTTATATATAGATATATATCCATAACGCTATGATATTAAATTAGGGCCTGAAATTGAATGAAGCTTATAATTGTTCTTATGGAGGAAATCTCAAGGACATTTTACTACTGTCTTTATGTAGAATCTTGGAGCATTGGAAAAACGGTTTATTGTATTATCACTAGATAAAGGAATATACTGTCTTTATGTTCAAAATGGAGCAGATACACTAATGATAAACTATTGAGAGTACAGCAAATATTCAACAACCATATTAATGATATGTTGCTATTACTTTATGTTTGGTAAACGATCAGAACTAGGGAGGCAGTTTCTATTTTACTACGATTTCCTGTGAAGGCGTGACGACCTGCTTTTGACCGATGCCCACTACCAACAATCGAAGAATCTATAATAACACAAACTTACAATATATGCCACTGATATATTCACAGGTTATAGATTTGTACAGGGATACACTGTTGGGCTCAATACATTTATTGCATTCCAAAATAAGTACTACATAATTTAAAAGAAAGTACGTGTCTTTCTATCGAAATACTGATCGAATCAATGTTTTACATAGAATTGTTGTGTATGTTTTTAAAATATTGCGAGAAAGTCATATACCGCCAGGAGACCTCCCAGTTCAGCACATGTCAGGACAGACAGCTTTACTTACCAGAGATGAGGCTGGGAGTTGGTAGCAGAATTCTTACTTTGGTTCTGAACTGTACGACTGTGACACTTAAAATGATATAAAACATCTCGTTTGTCCTTGAAGCAAAGTTATTTTATGTTTTATATTTTTATTACAGTTAGATATGTGATAATATTGTTTTACATAATAGAGTATGATTTATTTTCAAAACATGTTATTAGTCTTCTTTGCTATAAGTTTAATATGGATACTAAAGAAACTTTACCATGAATTAGATACGTCAAATCGTTCATGTATTTTATTTAATTGTTTATTTCGCTTAAATACTGTTATAATATATCTTTCTTGTATTCTAAGAATTGGGACACTTTGGACGTCTTTCATTTAAATTGGAATCTGATTATGTCACATTTTTGACTAAAGTTAAATGTTTTTGCTTCTCAAGGGTAAGAAAATACCTTTTATTTTGCCTATTCACCTGTAATACATTATGCAATGCCATATTTATGTATGTAGCATGTTTAATTAATCTATTTAATATCGAAATCTCCTGGGCTGTTTGATGGGATTTAGCTATTTTATCTTCGCTATCTACGTTTGGTGTAAATATTTCAGTTTTCTATGTTCCAGTTTAATTTCCAACTTGTATGTCAAACTTGATGTTAAGATGTATGATATTTATTACTATATTTATCTAAGTTTTACTTAACGTACTACCAAAATGCCCAATACCTTTCCAATGCAATCTAATAAAACTGTTATAAGTAACAGTTTGCCTTTACCCCTGTTTCAGTTACAATTCCGTTAAGAATATCTAATTTGTAAAAATAAACATAAAATATGATTTTTTTAGGCTCTGCCTTGACAATTAAACCATATTAACATATATAGGTAATTTCCATTTGTTCATCACACATATATAGAGTTCTAAGATCCTCTAAAGATGGATGATGGTTATAAGCCTATTCTTTTATACTTTTGTAGAAGAGATTGACATCCATGATCTTCAATTTTGGAATTTTTAACACTAAAAGTTTGGTATGGTTCGCCCTAGGATCTTTAATGTTCGTGGAAGGATAATGTCATCTTTAAACTCCCTTCCATTTTACTGCTTTCGTGTTATACATTTTTTGACTTCACGATAATTCAAGTGTAAGGAACTAACGAAGACTATTCGTTTGTCTTTTTTCAATATAACATCATTGGGAAATTATATGTTTGTTATAAGGTCTGTTACAGGAGCCTCCGAAATGATTGTCGTGTGGGACAGTGAAGGGTAGGTTAGTAAAGGTTTTGTTCAGTAATAAAAAACCCAGTCTAATGCATTATGAAAGAAGTTAACTTCTTTGAAGTTATTGAAATTAACTTGAATAAATATAAAGGAATTAAATGATATGTTGTAGAATTTATGTGTGCTAAACTTTAGGAATAATATATAACTTACTAAAATCACTATGATAGTTACATCAATATCCTTATAAAGTCCAAATATTACTCTTTACTGTTATACTAATTATTCCTAATGACACGAAACAGCATCTTGTAAATACTTTTGACGCTTCACGACAACCGTGTGAATTAAAGATATTGAAGGAAATGGCCGCATTTTAAGACAACCCGTTGTTTCGTATCTTTACTTGCATAATTCATGTCTGGGCTTTACTGCAAACAAAGCTTTCCATCTCTTTTTGGAAGAAGACTTCAAAGACGGAATCTTTGTATACATATTCTACCTTAAATCCTTCCGTCTATGAAAAATTCATATATTTATATTCCAAATACACTACAGCACCTTAGAGTATTTTTGACAAAATATATAACTAACATACGGTGTATTATATAATTTGATATGATGCTAAAAATTAGCAGTGGAACTACTGTTTTATAACATAAATATTGATCACTTTAGCTTAGAAATAAGGATATTGGAAGTTTGCTGAACTTCCGAAATATACATGCAAAGACATAATTTAGAATTTCATAATGATAAGAAATAGTTTCAACTAGGTATAAAAATGGGTTGAAACTAAATTATATGATTCACTGCTTCAAAATTAGTTGAACCAGACCATATTATACACTTTGGAATATAATTATTTTAAATCTTGATTAATACGAAGGCTCCGATGTTGGCAGTAAGGTCGAAATCAATGACAAACCCGAGATACTTTTATCCGAAATAATCACGAAAATGGGATTATTAAATCCGTTCTTTGTTTAAAGATAAATCGTACTTAGTGAGAACTCCCAAATTAAGTTCACGCTCCGAGGTTTAATCCGGGTCGATCCTCTTAACAGAATTTTACGGACTTAGTTGCAGCGGAAGCTCTCACCGGAGCGGACCTTCACTAATACCCACCTGTACCTCATCTTAACTGATTGTAAAAATACTCGCTACGGTAACCGTTGTGTCACTATTTTGCCGATCCTGCAGTAGTAGGAGTTATTGAGCTTATGGTTGATACTGAGGTGTTAGTATTCAAAATAAAGTTACATAAATATAAATAAAAATGTGACATTTTTCAATATTTACTTGAGTTACAGTTTCAGGAATTGTTTTCTTTTAATTTATGACTCAAGAAATTTACATGATTTTAATTAGCTTTTTTAAAGAATTTAAACTTTTTTATCAAAGCTAAATATATAATTTTAAGTTCAAATAAAAATACAAATTGTAATTTTCATTATTATATTAATTAATGAGTATTTCTCTACTATATAAAAGAACTACTCAGAACATATTACAATAAATTTAACACAATGCAAATTCGTACCTTCAGAACATACGGACGAATACTCATCTCTTTATATGGAAGGAATTCCCACAACAAAGAATTTTGACTTTTAAATTTTATAGGTTTTAAAATAATCTTCGTAGATAAAAACGCTTACGTTTTGGCTGCTATTTTCCTAGTACCGTAATGTTTCTGTCTACGCCCAGCCGATGCTGGTATTGAAAAGATTTGAAAACCATTGTCATGTGTTTTTGAATATAATTGCACTTATATTAATCACGTATTATTTTTCCTGATATCGCTGGAACGACCCGATATCAGGTCGTAATTGGTATGACAATTAGGTTAATGTGTTTGCTAATTGTGGTCTGGTTAATCGGTTCTCAAACTGGCCAACAGGGAAATGCGGACGCCCTAATTTCAATTAACTTTTTACATATCCTGCCCGGAGTTTGGATGATATTAAAAGGATTTGACCGAGTTGTAAACAAAGTTTTAATTATTTTTGTACTCTGGTAGATAAAGAAAGAAATTTCACAAATATTACTACCTAAAAAATTAGGCAACTTTATATTTTATACCTTTGAAGTCTAAATCTACAGAAAAAAATGTTGCAAAAACATTCCTAGCTGGTAGTTACAGATTTATCGGCTAAACAATATGTTGGATCCATATATTATCTCTATTAAAGGTTTTTGGGAAAGCATAGTGTAAATAATAAAACTCATAAAATATCTACAAAAAGGTCAGTATAATGATTATTTTCATCAAAATTGATTAAACTAGTTATGGCTCGCACACAGTCATGAACTTTTGCTATTTTACAAAATAATGTTTCTGAAGTGAAAAGTATTGTGTTATAATATTTTGAGACATTTAAAACTCAGGCACTTTTAATACTTATTTATCATGCATAACACTGTTACAGTATTCAGAACAAGAACTACATTAATTCTGACATTTAATAACGTAACTTCATTGATTTTAAATTTAATAATACAGTTTTTCATATTTCGAAAGTCCCTCAGAAGCGGTATATGTTATGTTAACATTGTATTGTATAATCCATACCAACAGTAAGTTTATTAACTTAATGAATAAAAGTTAAATTTCCACCAGTGTTAATAAATTAGTTTTCACACATCAAATATGTAATAGTTCTCACAAAAATTATTTACAAATTTATAATGAGATTCTTAGAGAGACTGCCAGTTATCTGAATTAAAATGTTATTACTTACCATCTAATTTATTGACTCGTCTTAAACAGAAATATGCACACTATTTAACCTTAGTGTTATATAGTTTCATAAATAAATTGCCTTCAGACTTTTTACTATCCTAAATAAATGGTTTTTTTGGTTAGTTCCTCAAATAATAATTTTATTTTAAATGGTAGGAAAACAAATTTTGTTTAATTATTTCTTAACTTTTTGGTAAATTATTAACTATATGAATAGTTTTTACTTATGAATGATGAAACCAGTTTCAAACCATTCAAGAAAACTAGGTGACACCTGTTTGACCTTGATCTTCCACTCCGGTTATCTAAAATACCAGCTATTATATTGGTTACCATTTAATATAGAAAATGCGGTATTTGACCGGAATCTTTACATAAACATGACGACTGAATACAGGTTCAGTAATTTTGTGTTCCAGAATAGACATGAACTGAAGTTATCCATACGATTATTTCTGATATGAATATTTGATATAATATGTTTTATTTGCCAAACGCAGCTTGAGTCTACGTCAAACTCGTTAAAAATTTGAAGAACTATATCTTTTTCTCAAAATATCCTATAATAAATAGTGTTTTGAAATTTCAAACGCTTTCAACAGGGGAAAAACA
The DNA here is from genome assembly GCF_021130785.1 of Homalodisca vitripennis. Taxonomy (NCBI): domain Eukaryota; kingdom Metazoa; phylum Arthropoda; class Insecta; order Hemiptera; family Cicadellidae; genus Homalodisca; species Homalodisca vitripennis. Next base: position 131,939,981 of record NC_060213.1, read on the forward strand.
CCGAGTTTGAATATTTCAAAGGAAATTAATATTTTCGTATCTGTTATTTTCCCTAAGAAATTCCTGTAGGTTACTATAAACCATAGTACGTTAGAGTAAATAGTTAATAATGAATTGTGAATAATATTGAAGTGAAATATTATATAACACACAATTGCCAGTATCGTGTCAAATAACAATACTTTTGATAACCAATCAGAATCTCTCTAGCTAACAATGTCGTCATTATAGTTAAACTGCGGATGGTCGTAATAACTTTGCTTTATCCGTAATAAGCAACGCTATCAAGATAACAGCTCACCTGGCTGTTGAGATATAGGAAATTACATTACGGTTTATACCGCATGTTCTAGGTTTGACTAATTAACATTCCTGAATAACCAAATGTGTATTTTATATTATATCGATTATTAGCTGATATGGTCGTTCTAGTGAATAAAAAATTAATCACCAAGTATAAAATGAATATTTATTATTATCCATGAAACGCGATATAATTTTTTTTTTTCAAATCACGTTTATTTCCACACACAAAAAGAAATGAAATACAAAATAAACCTTTACATTGAAATGATAACAAATGTAGCATTTGTATATTATATAATTCATATAAACATACAGAAGTATTCTAGTAATACAATTAAAAAACTAAAATTAAATAATTAACGTTAAATAATATAAAAAAGTCTTGTGTTACATAAATAAATCAATATAATGAATAAAGAGATGATATAATAAAGAGATATATATATATATATATATACATATATATGTACATACACATACACATACATACACATCCACATACATACACGCATACCTAGTAAAAACAGCATTAAATTTGCTACATAATTTCTGGATAAATTCCAAATAATGGGAAAAGAGCCTACATGGGCCTCAATGGCCTGTGCGTAGACTCGAGTTGAAATTGTTACGATTCGAATTTTATCTCGAGCAGAGTGTAGATTAATTTTATAAAATTTGATAATTGAAAGAAGACATCTAAAGCAGAATAAACTACGGATATGACCTAGAATTCCGATAATCAGCAATATAGAGGAGAAAGTAGACAAAACAAATAAAAATATTGAGTGAACAAAAATTACAAAAAATAGGCTAATTACTCGTACTTAAGTGATTGGATTTTATTATATATAGTTTGAAGAGGAGAGGAGAGAGGACAGTGCCGTCAGTCAGTGTTAGACAGTCTAGGTCCGTCTGTAGTCAACAGAGATAAGTAACTGGGCACTCTCACTGCTTATGAGAATCAAAAACTCCTTGACATGTTTCTTAAAAACCTCAAGAGAGGGAGAGTCGAACAGATTGAAATTTCTAAAACTATTAGAATAATTCCGATATAAAATGTGTGCTAGATAAAAACTGTTTGTTGTCGCAAATGATTTGTGTTGGTGAATAGTGTTAATTCCGACTATATTTGCATATCTTGTGTTATAAAAATGTGGGATTGTAGAAAAAATTGAACCGAAATGTTTGTAAATATGAATAAATAAGACTTTAATAAAAAATTTTTTTAATTGGCAGAATTCCTGTTTCTTGAAAACAATAAATCAGAGAGATATCGTCTACACTTCGCAAAACCGGCTTTCAGAATAGATTTCTGAACTATATCTAAACTTTTGATATGTGAAGGAAAAGCACCCCCCCAAGCTAGAATGCCATACGAAAAAAGGGATTGCACATAAGCAAAATAAACGATTTTAGTTTCATCAAAACTCAAAATGCTATTTAACTGCCTAAAAGCAAATATATACTTTCTTGCTTTATTTTTTAAGAAATTAATGTGATCTATCCATTTCATTCGAGAATCAAACAACACACCCAAATATTTGTATGACGACACTTTCTCGATTTTATTACATCCACAGGCATTGTTATAGTGATTATTACAATTATGAATAATTAAATCGTGTAAGTTGTAATCTGAATTTGATGTAAGAGAAAGGGGCATAAATTTAGTTTTTGAGACGTTAAGTGATTAAAACATTTTGGTCCATCCATTTTTTAATTGTTATGAGGTCATTTAAAGATTTATTTTGAACATCCTGCCAAGATTTACCTTTGATAATAATTAGCGTGTCGTCAGCAAAAAGAAATAGTTTACAATGAATCTGCAGTTTTGAAATGTTGTTAATGTAGTTTTCATGTTAATGTTTGAAAAAATAATATAGGGCCCCAGAGTGCTTCCTTGAACTACACCATAATCCACAGGAAGCTCATCACCATTCACACCGCAGACAGACACAAACTGCCGTCTGGCCGCAAGGTAGCTCCTAAACCATGCGAGAGCATTACCCGTTACAGCTATAGCTGATAATTTGTAAATTCATTTGTTTTCTATCTACACTATCAAATGCTTTCTTTAGGTCAAGGAAAATTAAAAAGCTCCTCATACCATCTGACAAAGTATGATAAATTTCTTTGTTTACATCAAAGAGAACGTCTGAAATGTTTTTATCAGCCCTAAACCCGTATTGACACTCCGCTAAAATATGGTTGTATTGAAGGTAATTTACAAACTGCTCTTTGACGATTCTCTCCAGCACCTTAGAGAACACACTTAACAAATAAATGGGACGATAGTTATTTTTCTCTGTAAATGTGCTAGCCTTGTGAAGTGGGATTACTTTAGCTAACTTAAAACTATCAGGAAATATACCGTACGCCAAGCTAAGATGTAAAATATGTTGAAAAGGTTTAGAGAAAATATGAATATTATCTTTGAGTGCAGAAGCTGTGACGCCGTCACAACCAGGAGCGGACCCGCCACGTAGTGCAGTAATGTGTCTGAATAGGTCCAGTTCAGTGACAGTCCGAAGCGTGAACAGTGAGTCTCGCCCGTAATCTGCATCATCGATAATTAATGCACCCCCAGTGTTAATTGAACTTGCCAAGTTATGTCCAACGCTAGCAAAAAACATGTTGAAATCGTTAGCGACTTCTTTACATACACCGTGAGTAACACTCGGTACATTAGGCAGATACCTTTCTACCGGAAATAAACCCTTATTATTTTTTTTACCTGCCAATTCGTTAATTACAGTCCAAAACAATTTAGGATTATTTTGATATTCGTTTAATTTAGCCCTGTAGTAAATACGCTTAGACGTTTTGATAGAATTGGCAATAAATTGCCTTAACGTTCGATAATTATTTTTTAGAATTATATTAAAAGGCTGTTTTTTAATTTTTTTGCTCAATTTATCTCTATCGCGAATTAATTTGATCAGATCATTTGTAATCCAAGGCTTAAGCCTCTTGAATCTAGATGACTTATTAATTGGTTTTCTAGAATTATCGATCGCTTGGCCTACCATTTTACAACATTCGTATGTAGAACCGTTTACATTTTCGTTCTGAAAAATCGTCTTCCAGTCAATATGAGCAAGATTACGGGACAAGAGTGCAGAGTCTATAATCGTCTGTGAAGCTGTATTTGTCATAACCGATGGTGCTGTAACGGGAAAAGTAATTGTAAGACCAGTGCTATAGTGATCAGTAATCTCAGTCTGTAACACAGCTGCCTGTACGTTGTTCATGTCGTTATATCGTATAATAAAGTGATCCAGGCATGACTTTCTAGATTTTGTTACCCTTGTTGGTTTATGTATACAATGAATGAGACCAGCACCTACTATACAGTTCAAGTATCTGTCAGTATAAGGGGAGTTTGTTTCAAGCAAGTAAAAGTTGAAATCTCCAGCTAAGATAATTATTTCGTCCTTATTCAAACTGTCAAGATAATGTTCTAAAGAATCCAAAAAAAGTTGAATGTCGCAGTCAAACGTACGGTAGAGAGCCACGAGACAAAAAGTTTTATGACAAAAATTAAAGTAGAGTTTTATGCCGTACGTGTCACCTATAGAAATCTGTGATGCAGCAACTGACAACCGGTTATTGAAGTAAACAACTACACCATCAGCCTTGTTACGCTGCTTATCAGTAAGTACAAAGTCAAACCCGTCAATGGTCCACCCCTCCTCAACCCCCCCTCAACCAACACTCTGTCAATATTATTATATCTAGCGAAGGAAGATAATTTAAATAAATCAAAAGTTCGTCAAAGTTTTTTGAAATACTTCTTATATTGCAATGGAATATTTTAAGTTTATCAACAGAATTACTACTAAAAAAAATCTTTGTATTCAAAATATGATTCCAGTTCTAAACAATCGTTGTGGAAAAACAAAGAGTTGTCATCATTCTCACCTATTTATGCCGTTCAAGCCCAATCACCCGCCCGGCCGGTCTAAATATTTGAAAGTAATAAAAGTATATTTTATAAATGCGTATACGTACCCTGGCATACACAGAAGTTTAATTAGCACTTAAATATTGCATATAATATGTTACTTATTTTTACTTCAGTAAGATGCATTTATATAAATCCATATTATTACAATGTAATTACATTAAAATGGCCAATTTCAGTAGACGATTAAAAAGATTGCATAATTATTACATTTTAAAGTCTTTCAAATTTAAAGATTGCAGTCTTACATAGACAAATTTAGAAGTTTGTGAATTCTGAACATTAAGTTTTATCATAAAATAGTTTCTGGTTAAATAATAAAGATATTAAATAGTGGAAAGACAGACTAAATAAAGACATCTGTGTACATAAATTAAATAGTACTAAATGTATTTAACTATATAATATTAATCTTAATTTCTTACACCTAGGCCTATGATGCGTATACCATAATAAACATAATAAGTATAATAAACAAGCGTATGCTTGTATAAGTTGCTGACAATTAATTAGCAAAAATAGACAATGCAAATATAACAATACTAAAATAATTGAATTTATTTTTTCAATGTTTTACTCACTTAAAGAAAAAAAATATTGCAAATATGTAATTTAGAAAATATTTAATTGATTAGTAATAAATAGTTAGTTATATTCTGAATTTATAATCCGAAAAATACTAATATTAAATTTTACATGAAAAGAAAATTGTATATAAAATTTGAGCCTCTCTTGCCTATTAGTAACTTGACTTTCTCATAGAAATAAAAATACAAAACCATACACCAAACTAATAATAACTAATTACATCAATCTCATTGTCATACTTAATTTATCATTTCCTGGTACAATAACCTATCGAGAGAAAAATGAAATATTATTTTCTCTAATAAAGAAAGTGTATTGTAAAATTATAAATGTAGTTTTAGATTATATAAATACAATACAAATGAAAATTAAAAGTATTTTCTTTATGACATAAAAAGTGAATAAAACAAAAGAAAAAGCCTGATTATTATACTAACGAAAGAAAAACAATTTTACAGACGTATAAACTTACTTATGTAATGCGGACCACAGAGGAAAGTTATCTCTTGTCAAACCTGTCGAGATCCTCCATCATGGTGACGCGAACAGCCTCAGCACCCTCAGCAGCCTTGATGACGACCTTTCCGTTGAAAAATCCGGCTAGGACGATCTTCCCCTCCCGCTTAAGCCGGCGAGCCTTCCCCAGAAGCGCTTTATTGTGAGGTGTCAGGTGGTCGTTCACGTATACATTACTCCGTGTGAGAGATGGGTGGATGTCCGCGGCGTTTAAATTCTTCTTCGTCCTCGCTGCCCTCAGCCAGTCCTCCTTGACGCGTCTGGAGACGAACTGCACAATAATCGGCGGATGTACATGCCTTCTCGTGGAGTAAGCTCGCAGCCGATGAGCGATCGATATGTCCTCCATCCTGAACTCAAGTCCAAGCGACCCGGCAATGTGCTGGAGACAGTCGACAATATTTTCATTGTCAGTCTTTGGCAGACCGACTATCTCCACATTAGCAGATCGAGAGTGCTGTTCGATATCGTGCAGTCGCTGTTGCAAGTCCCTCACCTCGCCAGCCAACGCGTCATTAGCATGCTCCAGCCTGCTGCAGCGCTCCTGTAGTTTTTCCTGTTCACCCTCCAGCTTAATCACACAATCGCGCATACCTTTTATTTCGTCTTGCACAGCACTAACTGATGACAACACTACATTAAATTTGCCTTCTATATCGATTTTTAGGGCCCGAATAGCTTCTAAAATAGAATTTTTGTCTTCGAGGTCCTCACTACTGCGAACTGAAGCATTCGATTTAGATTCCTCAACACATGAATCACACTTCAAGGTTTTATTTTTAGATTTAGTGAAACTTTGGGTCGATCCTGCACGCGTGCACGTGGCATGAAAACTATGCCTACAGTCGACGCACTTGGCTACTATATCACTCTCGACGAAGACTTTGTTACACTTTTTACAGTTATCGGCCATGATAACAAACTATTAAAATTTAAAAAAATATTTAAAATGTTGATATAATACAATTTAATAACTGTAACAGTCAGGCCGTACAGTCAGACCGTACCGGACAAGGTAAACGACACGGTTCAGGCAATCAGCGGTCGGAGAGATAAGGACACGACTGCTCTCATCGACGATCTGATAATCTATTTTAGTTCTATATCTTCCAGCAAGTTCTCTTCAGTCCGCAATATTAATCGATTTGTTTAAGTTTCTACGCAGCTTTACTTTTGTGCTATTATAAATGAGTACATTAAATGGTGAAATTCGACTAAACAAATAAATTTAACAAACAAAACATATACACCTCTGCAATATTTTTCTCGTTTATGCATTTTATTTTAAGGAACAAAAGGGATATTTTTAATCCTTCCACTTTTAGGTTTAATTGAAAAACATAAATTAATCCTAGTTTACATGTTTTGATAATAAATTAGTGGAAGTATTCGAGCTTCACACATTCGCTTAAAGTATCAAGGCTATTACGAGGTTTTATTAAAAAAAAAACTTTTTAATACCTTAATGCAACATTGCAGAATTGCCCTCTTGTAAACAACTGAGGGTAAGTATTATGTAGTGTGTCGAATGTTAACTATGTAAGTGTGTGGATTCAGTCTGTGTAGTTTCTGATATGTCAAAAATTAAACAATAAAATGAAATAAAATAATCTTTTTGGAATAGTTAGTGGCTTGGTAACCAACAGCCCTGCAATGATTTATTACAGCCAGAGACTTGCGGATTTTCAACTCTCAACTATATCATTAGTTTGAAACAACACGATATTATTTATTTGTTACACTTTACATCATCCCTCCAATTATTAAAATGTACTCACTGTAGAATACTGCTGCATTACGTCACTTATCCATTTCGGTACATAACTGTATTGAAGTTTATTAGTGATCAGGATTTTGTCTAATACTGACGATTACGTTGTGAACCACTTTCCTCAGGAGGTTTACAAATACATTAAAGGTAAATTAAAATTATTAACAGCATATTACACACATGTTGTGACGTTTTATGTATATGTATTATATAAGTGGGGTAAGTGTACTACTCGTTCAAGAGTTTATTCTCTCTCTCGTCGACTTATTTAGCCACTTTAAGGGGGCACAATGTACCCAAAAATTTGGAAAAAGTAGTGTTTTTATTAACATTTAGTAATACCCAAAAATGTTTTGTTATATTTGTTTCTAAACAATCTTTTTATTTATAAAAGTGTGCCTTAGTACAAAACTAAAAATAAAATTTGTTATTAGCCCACCCCACTCACACCCTTTCGGTGAAAGGAGTAAAAAAAATCAAAAAAAACCCATACTCTTGATTTACAGCATAACTCTTTTTGTATTGCACGTATTTCAATGATTGAAACATTTTTTAAAGCTAATAAATATCTATACCAACTGCAGTATGGTTTTTTATTTGTTGTAAAAATATAAACAACTGACATATAATTAAAATGTTTTTACAAAATTTAAATTTTTCGATGACTGAAAAAAATTATATTAGGAGTATGACTAACACTTTTTTGATTTCCATGCTACAATTCGTGCACAAAATATTGAAGATCATATGTACAAAATAAGCTGTAATACGTGATGGAAAACCCAGGAATATCAAACGTACAGTAAATCGCAAAAAACTTTAGATGTTTATTTATAATGGAAAAATAAAGACTATTTAGATAAACTGCTTTGGCTTTGGTATTTTACATTTTACTTACATCTTTTGAAGGTAAAAGAGGCCAGCCCCATAGGTAACACATTCTTTTTTCAATTTGTTATCAATTTTTTCGTTTTGACATTTTGCTAACGTTTCGCTACTGACAATGCGGCTTTGTTTTCCATACCAAATTTACTTCTTGAATACTGCTTTTTAGTTGATTGCTTCATGACTAACACAAAAGTACGCGTACTAAACTGAATCACTAAACTGAACCACAAAACACAACATGAACAGTGAATCCCTCACAAAGTAATGTTATGTATGAGTACAACAACAGCTGATCAGTGACAGCTGCTGGCCAACTATTTGATTCAATAGGTACATACAGTATAAAACATTAGAGTTGGAAAATGGGTCTAAAACGTTGAAACTAACCTAGTAAACTAAATACAGAAATAAAGCACATTAGTAATGAATTTATATATGATATATTATGAATATGAAGCGTTTTGCTTAAATAGTCGCCTTGATGAATTTTAAATCTAAAAGACACATTTTCACATTGAAAATGCAAAACCAATGTTTAATACTTGTTTCCAAATAGTTTGGGAACAAAAATAATTAACACTTTTTTTCAAAAACTAAATTGTTTTGGTACAATGCTTAAAATTGCTAATCCAGCGTAGCTTAAAGGATAAAATTATAAATGTAACGAAAACGCAATACGAGTATTATATCCTTGTGCTTGACGTACTGACTGAAACTTTAGCATTTTAGAGGTTAATTTTCCAGAAAATAATATTCAAAATGGAGGATTTTGTAGGAAATATAATATTTACTTATCTTATTACATTTTCTAAGTTTCAAAGGTAGAGATGTATTAGCACTTTAACTTTAATTATATGACTAAAAAGTTAGTCTAGCTTACCAGGCTAAGTATACATTGATCTTACTGTCCCATTTATACAATGAAAGTGATGGTAACTGAGTTACGCAGGTTTTGGTTGAGTGACGCTCTCTAATGAGAAATTATAGTTTAATTAGTAATCCTAATCCTGCCCAAGTGGATAGACGGACAGGTGTACTGCTCTTTTACTTTTTGACATTAAAAACAATGGAACTGTTTCTTGGACAAATAAGTACCAAGTTTTAAAGTCTCTAGGACCTTTATATCAACACTTTTGTTAGGAGCAGCGCAGCTTGTAACTTTGACGCACACACGTACATTTAGCATATCGTATTTCATAGACAACTGTATTTCAACAAATCATATTTAAAATGCCTTCAGATATTTTTTCAGATCTTTTTCAGACACTTGTTTATACTTTTAATATAAAAATGAACAGATACCTTTAAATATTGCAGTTCAATACTTGAAAATTTTGAAAGCTGCTTAAATCATTGGCTGATGTAGTCAAAAGGTTTAACAGCGGGCAGCAATCGATCCTTTGACAACTTTCAAGAGGCTTACCTCTCATTTATTACTATTGGAGCCACAAGTACTTAGCCACAATGGCCATTGATCAGTATCATTTCGGGCGCCAGCATAATGCTGTTGGTTGTAATACTGCTTTGGAATTGAACTTCTAATGAAGCTTTGAAACTTTTACATTGATACATTTAGTTTACTTCTTAAAGAATTTGAATTTTAGTTTGTACACTGCTTCATGTACCAAAATTGTAAATAAATTATGATTCAATTCAATTCAATTTGACATTTTTTAAATCGTATTTAAATTACTTTGAAGACATGTGGATTTAAGAGCATAAATCTAAATAGAGAATAAAGGGCCATTATATATATTATCTAGTCAAATCTAGTCTGGTTGGAATTATACAAAAAATTTCGTTCTGTAAGTAGGTTTTTGATATAGTAAATGACCTTTTAACTGGGAGTACGTTTATATTTTAACTTAATTCCAGACTGTTGACCCAACTACACACATTAAACTGACCACAGCGATGCCCCAAACAAACATAAGATAATAAATCAACAGCAAGTGGCCATTTATCACCACAAGGCAATCGCTTTTAACAATTTAAAATCTGTAATTAAGCCTGAATTATCCGTGTAATAAAAACATACCATGGTCAAAGCTCATCATACGAAGACAGAAACTTAATTTAGTCTGATAAATGTGTATATGTATAACAGGAATATTATTTTGTAGTGAACCGTGTTAGTGTATTTTAACGAAACAAAGGAATGTTATACTATTTGGGTCTGCAAAAACCCTTTTTAAAGTTCTTAATCCGTTTATAACAATGCGTGGTACTGTAGTATTTATTGTTTATACTTCCAAATGGCTTAAAGTAATTAAACGATCCTTGCTTTGTGTGAGTGGAAGTATTTGAAGTTCCATTCAATTACTGAAAGATTATGAGCAAGGAATATAGCACTGAGGTTACTCCAATTGTGATTATTTACAGCTAAAACTCAATTTCAATATTGTTGTATGGCACAAAGCAAAGTGCCATAAAGAGTCAAATCGGCTTTGCTATTGGCAGCTCGTGAATAACACGTGTCCAATAACCCTCTCCCCTCCCCCCCCCCATGCACCGTCACTTTACAAACTCATGGGCTCGACTGCAAAGTGAGAACGTCCGTCTTTGGATAATGTTCCCTTTATTTGTTTTTTAATGCAGTTTTAAATATGAAAAATAGTCATGCATCAGTGGCTTTTTGAGCTATTAATTGTATAACCACCACAACACCCATGTAATATACAATTTTCAATTATATTGTGTAATTGCTAATAATAATCGTTTACTAAGTATACAATTTCGCATTACTTCAGAAAATATTATTCAAATTTTTAAATTCTTTCAAGATTTAAATATTGTTAGATCTGTCTATCTTATACTATTTTTTTGTGATGAATATAATTTAAGTGTAATATTAAACCACTTTCATGCAAACGGACAAAAGAACTTACTTAGTTGTAGACTCAGACACTGTAAATTAGCTTAAATGGATGAGAATATGCCATGGTTATTGTACAGGATCCACTTAACTAAGTGATCCTGCGCTGCTTATTGCTTTCTGTCACAGTTAAAATATACTTTGAAGTTACAGTCGGATGAAATACATTTTGCTGTATAAGAACTTAAATACTTGTTGGATTTACTTGCAACGGTATTGTCTGCAAGACAAATAAATTCATCAAGGGATTTCCGGTTCCTCCCACTAGAACTTACGTTCATCTTATTATCCAGCTACTTAAGTCAGATCCTGAGATTATTTTGAGGTTAGGCTGTGCTCTAATCAAACTACCAGTATCCTGAAATATAAAACTTTCTTTTTCGGTCCATTCAATTACTACAAACAAACAAAAGATGATTGCAAACACCTATTGTGCACGCATAAGTTACCTGATATGCGAGCTGCGATACGTATATAAGTATTTGTAAACTAAACAGACATACACAGTCGGTCAGGCATGTAGTACTATCTCTCTCCCCCCCCCATCGAATAGGAGCTCATGGGACGGTCTAGTGTAAACTGGTCAAACATACAACTGATGAACAACCGACTTTTTCAATTTAAAGAGACTATGGTCTGAATTGAATTAACTGTTGTATTTGTGAAATAAATTGAGTATAAGTAGCCTAATAGCTTCAGCACATCGAGGGCGTACAAATATTAATGCTTACATACGGTCTGAGGGAAAATCATACATGTAAGGCTAGATAAACTATTGAAATTATCAAGGGAAATATTTGGATTAAAACATGAAAGGTGGAAATACATCTTTAGATATAGTACGCAAAAATGTTACTTTTTTATAACTGTAATGTTTTTAAAAATGCTATAATTTTATTTCAACTTAACTACAACCTTTACATCTTTTAAAAATTATTAAACAGACTTACTTGTTTTGTGATCTATGTCGTGTAATCTGCAGACTTAGGTGGAGAATTAGAGTAACTTCCTGAGACTTTGTCAGGTTAAGGAGCTACACTAACCTTTCGTCAGGTCCTGTCGGGTCCTTCGATATTCCTTTTTATCTGTTTTTTTCCAAGATAATTAACTAAATAAATCGGTTTTGACTGTGATGAAGCTATAAAATATTGTAATACGCACAAACTGTTCATACACCAGATTAGAGTATTTTACTTATATCAAGATTGGCTTGATTATAACCCAAACATATATCGCGTAAGATCGTTTAGGCTCGTTGTGGTTGTCTTTTATTCTTGTTTGGGCTAAATGACTCCATCTGTAAGTTTACACGAATTATATATATAATTATATATGTGTAATGGTAACACATTCACCCGGCAAGTGAGAGATCCGGGTTCGACTCCCGTCGGAGCAAGTACTTTTTGTAATTCAATGTTTATTGTATATATATATATATATATATATATATATATATATATATATATATATATATATATTATATATATATATACTGCCACATTTGTACTCGTCTCTTAGAAGAAAGTCTGAGTTAACCGGCGCATGCGCAGATCTCCCCTTAACCCTCGTTCCCATACAAGCTACAAAAGTACGCTAGCCGCCGACCTGACCTGCTCAACAGCCTGTGGTCCTCCAGTACACATTATGAGAAACAAGACCGTCAATAATCCATATTATTAGTTGATACAAATTTTACACTAAACCATGAATTAAATTATTCCAGCTCATAATTAGAGTATGATTAATTCACAAAAAGCGGAAGTTACAAAATACAAACCTGTAGTGGAGCACATGATGCAGGGTTTGAAAGATATATTTATTTACATCATAGCCCTTTAATATAACTTTCCCGAAAAAAAGTTTCTAATCCTTAAGGCCAACAGGGAAGTGCGGACGCACTAAATTCAATTAACTTTTTATATATCCTGCCCAGGGTTCGGATGATATTAAAAGGATTTGACCGAGTTGTAAACAAATTTTTATTTATTTATTTACTCTGGTAGATAATGAAATAAATTTCACTAATATTACTACTTAACAATTAAGCAACGTTATATTTTACACTATAGCGGTTTAAATCTACAGAAAAAAGTTGCACAAACAGCTGGTAGTTACAGATGAATCGGATAAAACATATCTTTGGATCCATATATTATCCTGTTAATTAAAGGTTTTAGGGAAAACATGGTGTAAATAATATAAGTAAATAATATAATTCATAAAATACCTACGCTATTAAAAGGTCAGTATACTGGTTTTTTTTTAATTAAAATGTTTAAGAACTAGTTATGGTCCACACACAGTCATGAACTTTTGCTATTTTCCAAACAATGTTTCTGAAGTTGTAAATATTACGTTGTAATATTTTGAAACATTTAAAACTCATTTTCAGGCACTTTTAATAATTTATAACCATTTTTACAGTATTCAGAACAAATACTACATTAGTTCTGATATTAGATAACGTAATTTTATTGATTAAAAATTTTATATTACAGATTTCTTATTTTATAAGTCCCTCAAAAGCGTTATATTTTAAGTTGAAATTGTATAATCCATACCAACAGTAAATTTACTCATTATTTTTAATGAATAAAAATTTAATTTGAAACAGTAATTGTTAATAAATTAATTAACACACATCCCATATACAGGGTGGCTGGTCACCAGTGTTAAAAACATTTTTTGGTGAAATTAAAAAGTCAATTAAGTGTAATGATGCATGTGTAAAAAATAACATGAAGAATAAAACAGGAATAATCCATTTTATCTTATCATTGTCTAATAGATAAGAATAATTCCAAATACCAGTGTTGTTTTGATAGTTAGATAACGATTTATGGCCATGAAATGAATAGAAAATTAGTTTTTTATAATCAAAATAGAATATTATGACACTAGTAAATTAATACTACTTTTTTTTACGTTTATATTACCCCTTTTTATTATAAATTGCCTTTTAAAACCGTTTTTTTTCTGCACCCCGTGTTTTGGAGATTTCACTAAAACGAAAATGTGCAGATCTAAACTTAAACAGTGTAGTGTATGGTTGGAAAGCTTATAAAATGGCGCAGTTTTTTAAAATATTTAGCTAACCTTCTTATATACAGGGTGTATAAAAATACAATAGACCGATTTTTTTTAAAATTTTTAACAGATACTTAAATTTTAAACTTTGGAACTATTAACAGGAGAGCATTTTTCTCACTAAAAGCTTTCAACCAGCTTCCATTCAACCGAATGAAATTAAGTGGGATCTTCTATCAGATGAAAGTTCAACCGATGGAAATCGAATTATTCACTTTGAGCATTACAAATTTATTGACTGTAAAGAAATGTAGATGGGTTTAATTTTTATTTACGTGAAAACTGTTTTCTTTTAATTATGAGTATTTATAGTTTTTTATTAATTCAATCCAATTTCTCATAAAAACATACATTTCGTTTGTTGAATTATGAATAACTGTAATAGAAATTTTGAAATAATTACTGAATTTTAAAATATTTATAAATTTTTTAATGGTTGGTTTATGTTGTAATAAGTAATAAGTTGTAATATTAAATGGTAAACATGTGTTCATTTATTTATTAACGGTGTTGCCATTTTACAAAAATAAAACTATAAGAAACAACATTGCTGATTAAAATAGGGACTTAAACCAACAATTTTACATTTAAAATTATAAACAACAGCTATAACACCATATATAATTCTTTAGTTAACTTATAACTTACAGTGAATACGCAATTTTTATCGTACTAATCATAGTCATAAAAGTTGTAAATACTACTTAATACAACCTCTTGTATTGCGGATGTACTTAAAAAACAGTCAATTAAATTACGTATCGCATTTAATATTGAACTAGTTTCAATTGTGACATTTGATATATGCCCCACACATATTAAAACAAACAATATTTACTTCAATAAAGAGCGTAATGTGAAATTTTATATAGCAAGTTGCAATAATTATAATAGATATATTACCGAAATGCCAACTGATAAAATCTGGGTGTCTTGTTTTATTATTATTTTTTTTAACTACACAGATTTCAATGAAGATTACGATGAAGATTAATTAATTACAAGTAATGAAAGAGTAAGAGTCTGATGCAAGCAGATGTGAAAGATAAAAGCTAAGCAAGTTTTGACTAATTGAGATAAACGTTCGCTGAGTCAATACATCTTACCTTTGTTATCTATGGTGCTAAGGAATGAGTCTGTTATTAATGAGTTTTCCTTCTATTCAAAAGTTTGAGAATAATTATCCTAGGAGAAAATAGAGCACATACGTAAATAATAATGTTTTCTAAATTTGTATTAGCAAAACTTCTTTAATGCATTTTTACAATATTATTTTTGGTCCTCTCATATGTTTTCATAAAAATACAAATAATACTAAAATGACAAATTAAATAATATAATGCTGTACGTGAATTCTTATGTAATTATTTTGAAATTCCCTATCAGTTTTTTGTTGATATTTACTTGTACATGTATTGTTGCGTCATCAAAATTTACCTGCATGCTGCAATAATATACAATTTTGGGAAAATTAAAAGTGCAGTTTACAGCAGCAAATTACGTAGATGTTTAGAACAATATTTTAGAAAATTATAATCAATAAAAACAAAAACTGCTTTATTTACATGTATATAATACTATAAATATACAGATATAACACATAAATGTTAGTTGAATATAATAAAATTGGTTATGTACATAACATTTAACAAAATAAATATTAGACCAAGGACACACACACACACATTTCCTGTGCTTATGTTAATAGTTAACCACAATGTATAACATTAAAAAAATCTTAAATAGTGTGAAAATAGATGTATTGAAACAAATAAATTAATTTCCAAGAAACACATTTATATGAGACACAATCTGCAAATATTTCAGCATAAGGTATTGTGTTATGGTTCAAACTGAAATGAACAAATCACATTGACGTATGAATCTTTTTGAATTTGTGTTATATTTTTGAAGGGATGTCATATGTTTTAAGTTGCTAAAGACATTTTATGTCAGTAGATATTTGTTCATCAACTCGGGTGAGCGATTAAGTGTCAAATAAATCTTATCACTCACAGATTTGTTGATTGCTGGTATTTTCATCCTGCACAAACGTGTTTCTACCTAGAGAAGTTTTCATGGCTGTCCCGGGAAAATAAGTAGTAACTTCCTTAGGCAGTTTGTGTTTAATGTATCTGAAATATACAAAAACACACCTCAGTCGTTTTGGATGATAAGAACCTGCATTAGATGAAGAATAGAAGGTATTGTTATTGGCCTCATCGTTACTATATGCAACAATTTACGAAAAAGATAACCTACATTTTCATTAATATCCTCATTTATTAACAACACTTTTTCAGAATCCAAATCAAAAAAAAAAATCAGTAAAAATAACCACTTCCCTTACTACTAAAATACAGATATAAAAACAAGCTTTTATTAATCTGATCATATATTATAATAAGCCTACGTTTATAAATATTACTTGGAATGTTACGTGAATGAGCTGGTTAAAATTTAATTTGTGATTAATTTTAGACAAAACATAGGTTTTTAAATATTAAAACCTCAAGGTAATGAATATATTTCTAAACATAACGAGTTGGAAGAAAAAATACGAGTAAAATATGCATTCAGTAGGCATTAAGTAGGCATTCAGATTATGGAGAATCGGTATATCACTATAAAGTAAGTTTTGTATTCCATTCAGCGACTGACTGACACTCTTTGCTTTTTTGCATGTATAACGTATTTGAAAAACAAATAGACATTTAAGGTAGTTTGTATTCAGGTGATTGTAGATGAAGCAGTATATCAACTATAAGTAGGTTTTGTATTCCACTTCAGCGACTGACTGACACTCTTTGCTTTTTTGCATGTATAACGTATTTGAAAACAAACAGACATGTAAGGTAGTTTGTATTCAGGTGATGGAGAAGCAGTATATCACTATAAAGTAGGCTTTGTATTCCCATTCAGCGACTGACTGACACTCTTTGCTTTTTTTGCATGTATAACGAATTTGAAAACAAACAGACATTTAAGGTAGTTTGTATTCAGGTGATGGAGAAGCAGTATATCACTATAAAGTAGGTTTTGTATTCCAATTCAGCGACTGACTGACACTCTTTGCTTTTTTGCATGTATAACGTATTTGAAAACAAACAGACATGTAAGGTAGTTTGTATTCAGGTGATGGAGAAAGCAGTATATCACTATAAAGTAGGTTTTGTATTCCATTCAGCGACTGACTGACACTCTTTGCTTTTTTGCATGTATAACGTATTTGAAAACAAACATACATGTAAGGTAGTTTCTATTCAGGTGATGGCGAAGCAGTATATCACTATAAAGTAGGTTTTGTATTCCATTCAGCGACTGAATGACACTCTTTACATTTTTGCATGTATAACGTATTTTAAAACAAACATACATGTAAGGTAGTTTATATTTCAGGTGATGGAGAAGCAGTATATCACTATATAAAGTAGGCGTCGGATTTTCCGCAAGAGACTGACAGACTCTTTGTTTTCTAACATTCTTTACTTGCTATTATTCATCCCTAAAACGCCTACTAAATAAATAAAGCCTACTATACCTTGAGTAGCGTTATAGAAACTAAATAAAAATAACTACTGAACTGTTTATGTGTTTTTTTAAAATGGATTTTCGTGCTTAGACAGACAATCATTGTTACCAATGTTTAATTATATTTTGTTTAACCAAGTATATATTAATTTGAATTAACATTGATGATAATTAATACATATTCGCGGCACTTCCCTGTCTGATCTGAGTCGTCCACATCCATTGCAATAAAAAATGCTAATTAATATTGTTAAGAATAATGCAATTTACATTACTGTTATGACATCTTACTATCGAAATAATAGAGGGTAAAGGAATGTTATAGAATGATACAATTTGTTTCACCACACAGGTAATTCCAGAATCCAAACGCTAAACCTTTTCCACGAGAAGAATGCGAGGCGTAACAGTATTTTCCTGTGAAAAAGGTAAAACAGGCCAATCCGAGGTAAATGTAAATAATAAAACAGAACTGGGCCTCCAGGAGCTCCTCTGACGGTAAGCTGCAGTAAACAATATAATCCACGGCTGAGCTGTCTTTGATCTTTCCCTCCCATCTTTCTTTCAATATATTTATTTAACTTAGCTTCAACTTGAGCTACTTAGGTAGTAGGTAAATGTTCTTTTAAATGGTTGGTATCACTTAACCTCACCAATCTTTTTTGCCCAGGTCCCGATTAAATCTTTTATATTTTTTCACTCAGTCAATACCATTCAGTCCCTCAAACTTCTTTTCGAGATTGAGCGGTTACATAAACATGACAAAATTTAGGTTCCAAAATCTAAGCACTAAGATACATGAATAGTCTTAAGTACCAAGCATGACTTAGTTATATCTGATTTCATAACATTTATGTGTAAAGTCCGTAGATTTAAGTTCCGTATTTTTTAAGTCAACATTTATGTGCAAAAAACATGAGCTTTAACATTAATTTTCGTATATTTCCATAAACGTACGTATATGACAAGTTTAAGGTGCTATGAGATTGTAACATTTCATCACTGATATAAAAATGGTCAACCTCATGAAAAACTATAATGAAAGTTTCAAGTTTTTTAAATAAACTTTTAGTTTCCTGTACATGAACGAAAGATTTTCTACAAACAATGTTTGATATTTCTTTAATTTAAAAGTGTCTCTAAATTTCATATATGTAGTTAATATGTGATATTGTAATAACACAATAAACCAGACAAAGGCTGTACAATGGTCATTGTTTCATATTTCCTGCTTCCTTCTTCACATTTCCTTATTCTCGACAAAACAGAGATTGAGTTGTGATATAAGTATCACAAGGACGTGGTAAATATAGTGGATACTGAAGCCTGACACAATGGTGGTAAAGTGTCCTGGTCCATGGGCTGAGAGGGATTTGGATCAGTCCCCTTACCCTCTCTAACTAAAGCTTTTCCCTTCACTCCGACCAACAAAGGTACTAAAGACTTTTTACTATGTGCAAAAACTGAAAATGTAAATGAATAAAAATGCTTTTTTACCCTGTACACGAATATCACTTGACTGGAATATCATAATACCAATACAAATATTTACCCATATTATTTTTAATCTCAAATATTGCTATTTCACTTGTTTTAAAACTAATGCTTTAATAACTAGTATATAGGTCGCAATGACCCTCGAGACTAAATATCATTGAGCATTTTTGCATTTTATCCAATGATGTCTCCCAGAAACCAAAACTATCTTAATTTCCAAATAAATAAACATCCCTTTGTGAGTAACAAATTACAACTAACCTACGTAGAATCTAATTACACGCTGATTCTAATCTTGATCTATTTGAGGAATGCAGAGCTTCTACAACCATCCTGTTGATCTCTTTCAGCAACGATAATGAGCATGAATATTTATTCTGTAAGCTCCACACCATGGAAGGGTCAGCGCGAGCATCACTTCTGTTCCTAGGGTAAAAACAACCCAAGTTACTTGATAATGACCCTTCAACATCCTTTTTGTTGTCTCTTGAAAATCTTATGGTCACATGTAAAACACTCTTGAGTATGCTGTGAACCATATTAGAAGCATTACACCTGCAAACTTCCTGAAGATTACTGAAGATAAACATGCGAGTTTTAGTTTACAAATATAACTAATATATTTAGTAATTCTAGTAGTTGTTTGAAGGTCCAATACGAAAAACGCAACGAATAAACTGATAGTTACTTAAAACAAAGCTCTTTGGCCGTTATTTATTTCGTATATTAACAATCCCTTGAATAAATTTACTCAAAATTGTTATTAAAAATGTTTAATTCAAAAGTTAATAGAATCTCCTCACTGTGTTATTGTTACAGTCAAAAGTCTATTTAAATAATCCCCCCCCACCCCCCCCCCCCCCCACCCCCCCCCCCCCCCACCCCCCCCCCCCCCCACCCCCCCCCCCCCCCACCCCCCCCCCCCCCCACCCCCCCCCCAACTACAAATGTAAAACGAGAAAGCTGTAAAATACGTTGAAATGCTGTAAACTCAAGGTGCTGCCGTTTGCGATCAGTTTGGTTCTGATTTTTGTTAAACGTATTTAACCATGTTAAACTTGAAATGTTCTCTCAGTGTGTTATAATTACAATCGATCAAATATGGTTACAGGTAATGTATAATGAAAGTTAAGCAGAAGGTAGCAACAGTTAATGGTTCGCCCTAAGGTCGTCTCATTAACTGGGATATGTCAGAGAAATCTGATGTTGCTATCAAAAAAAACACAGAGCATTATTTGAAACAACACATCAACCCCCACAGCTACACATAGTTAGAATCATGTAATTGATTACGGCAAAATATTCCACTATCTATATAATTACGTATTAATACACTATAACTAGGAGACACTACTGGCCGCTTTCACTTGTTGTTTATGCTGAATAATTTTATCACCTTTTCCATTACTCACGCAACCAATTTGATACTATAATTAATAAGAAATATAATTGTTTGTTAATTCCTAAGGTGTTTCGAGGTATTAAACTATTTCAAGTTTGTAACTAATTCACAGGATTTAAAAAACAGTACTATTTATAACGTTCTCTAAAGTCGTCTATACATAGTACACATTCTTTGTTTGAAGGTTATTTTTGACGATGGAAGGATTGTGAAGGAAACAGGATTTTTCCGGACATTTGCATCGTTCAGTGAAACAAGAAAACAGTAACACTACGTTTCGAGATCTGCAATCTGATCTCTTCTTCAGGTAAAGAATCTAACTAATACATAATTACAAACTAGGTTAAAATAAACAAATCTTACTAAAGCGTTGTGGCACGCCTAAGTCAGGAATCACAACCTACATGTTGTTTGTCAACTTCACTAACTCTATGGACATGCACTTAATACAAAACACTAATC
The DNA here is from genome assembly GCF_021130785.1 of Homalodisca vitripennis. Lineage (NCBI taxonomy): Eukaryota > Metazoa > Arthropoda > Insecta > Hemiptera > Cicadellidae > Homalodisca > Homalodisca vitripennis. The sequence goes on from NC_060213.1 coordinate 131,960,868, forward strand.
ATTAAAACTAATCTATGGAATACAGGTTACAATACGTCTTCACTCGTCTACTAACCACCTACGACTGAGGTGTACATAGTACACATATTACGGAGGATAAATATGTATAAATATTTGCGATAAATATATAAATAAAATAGAATTTCAAGCATAATGTTTTAATTCAAACAATAAAAATATAAAGCTAATCCATATTTGTATAGGTTTTAGATTAAAAAAAAGAATGCAATGTAAAATTCTTTTACTTTTTGTTCCCATTTTTAATGTATGATATAATGTTTAACATTAAGAAAGCATATAAAATGGAGTATTCATCAATAAGAACGGTAAATAATACATTGCTTTAGGAATCCAATGGAAAATTGTAGAATTTAAAATCATGTTGTTTCAATTATACATATGTTATTATTCTTTAAATATTACTTTAAGGTATTTTTGAAACACCACAGACAATAATCTGTTCTTATGAACCATTAATATTGGCTGCCAAAATTATTTGTTTTCTTTTCTTGTTCTGTTTTGTATAAAACATAAAACGTATTTACACTTGATATATCCTAAATTTGCACCGTGGTTTTTTGTTTTTGTTTAATGATGGATGATTATTCAAATACTCAATTACGAAAAATTAAATATAGATTGAATTCTGTTGTATCAATTATAAAAAAGAAACTAGGCAAAATAAGATTAAAAGTTCGAAAAGACTTAAAGTTTAACATACATCTATTAATACTCAATGTCGCTTAAGTAGATATTACTAAAACTATCATAGATAAAGTGGTGAATATTTTTTTTAGATTGTGAAACTTCATATGATTTGGTCAAAGTAACTAATTTATAAATTTGACACATGAAACTAAATTTATCAAGACGCTAAAGAACTTCAGCTTACTTATTTAAAGTGTTACCTACATTTAGTTACTTCACCGCTGTAGAAAAACGTCCTCCATTTAACATTCAGATTTATTAGAAGTGGGTAAGAAAGATCTGTGCGTAAAACGTACCTAAGCTGCAGTAAAATGCAGGGAGAGTTGCAAGAGACTTTATTTTCCACAGACATAATAAAATTCCTAGTCTCTTCCATAGCAGCTTTTATTGAGACAGAAGTGTAAGACATGTGATTGGTGTCCACCATGACCTATTTTGAGACAATACTTTAATTTAATATTGATATATTAGTACCCAAAAATAAAGTCTATAAAATTTCAACCTGAACAATTAATTCAGAAAAGCAGTAATCTTGTATAAAATTTTAACTAAATCCTACTGATGTAAGAACAAGTTTTACGAAAAATGGCATATAAAAAATCTATAAATATAACATAATCAATATATGCAGGATTTGATTTCGATTTCAATGTAAACCGCCTTATAGTTAATAATTATATGATTAAAAAGGTTATTCTTAGTATAATTATATATATACTAAGAAAACGATTATAAATATTTTCATTATAAAATAAATACACCCGTGTCGTCAGTAAACAACTTAAGTTTTATATGAAGTACTTTTTAGTGCAACTACCAAAATACTTAACAGTAGTCCAAAACTAGCATTTAAATTTTTTTTCTATTAAAAACACCCCCTTTTCAATGGTGACGTTATTTTTCATACCTTTACTAACAGTGATCAAATATATGTTTCAGAAGTTCTTCAAATCTTTTCATATTGAAGATTGAAAAAACTGTCCATAATCACAATCAACATTTTCATTTGTTTTAGAAAGTGATGCTTGAAATAAAGCCAATATTTAGGGATTTTGTGGATTATCGATTTGTTTTAAAATTGTGTACATGGGAACACTGAAAAGCCTAATGAGTCACTCAATAATGTAATTTGTTGTGTGTTATACCAAAAAGTGTATTTATTATCCTATCTATTATGAAATATTGTTTTTTTGGCACTTGCATATATAATAATCGGCTATTCATCAGAGTCAACATAATGGAGAAACTTGGAAGCATTTGGTTTGCTGCAGCGAATAATCAGCTGCTGCGGAAAAGTAAAACTGCAGGTGACCTTGAAAAAAACTAGGAAGGCTAGGTCACGTGATGGGGAAGAAAAGGAAGCACTGATGCCGCACCATATTCATCAAGCTGAGTAAGATATTTTTTAATTGCGATTATCCGAAAGATATATTTTTTTAACCTTTTATTTAATTTATATCGGTTTTTTTAACAATTGTATCAATGAAATTTTTAACACTGTGTTTAAGACAGTGTATACAGGAGTTTATCACAGGGATTTTTAGTTATTACACTTTTTGAGCCCATACACCACAACATAAGATTTTGTCTGCTGTTTCATTCAATTCAAAAAGTATTTTATTCTAAAAAACCGGAATTTTTTTAATTTTAAATCTCTGTGTTAAACAATAATTTAAAGGATGTTTTAATATAATAAATATAAGTGTTTGTTACGTTTAAAAACTTTTCTAGGATGTTAAGAACATATAGTTAACATTACGAAGAGAAATATTCGGATTTTATTTTAATCCTCGTATTAATGTTTATGACAGCATTGTACCATTTTTAAGGGTCTTTACCAAAATGGCATAATTAAAAATGAATGGTCAGATCGAGCTTGACAAATTTTAATACTTAACAAAGAAATTCATGGGAGTACTTTACTTTGATTATTTTAATAGAAAATATTCTAACTATATTTTTATTGCAGTAAAAAAATTCACCCTTTTGTGTGAAGTAAAATAAGATTAATCCATTTACTGCAACGGCTCCGTAAGTAGCAAATGTACTGAGGACGTGAAGCACTGTTTATACTAATGTCACGTTAGTTTTCGGGTCGAAATCGTGTTTCGCTTAAGTAATTGAATACTTAAATTCCAATGTTACTTACCTAATAATCGTCTCAGAGTGAACTTTTACTTTTGATAAGTAACTTAACCTCTAATTTACCAACTGAAATTTACAAATATCTTGAAGCAAACCCAATTAATCAATAAGAACACAATTTAATAATCAATGCGGTTTTACAAAACAGATAAATAGAAATACTTTTTGTCGAAGAAGATTACCTGATGTTTTGACACCATTTGGTTTCTCAATCTATTGTGTCAGCCAGCATTATTCACCACTGGGCTACAGGGTTATATTAAACAAGTTTCAACTTCTAATCTATGCAAATATATGGTTAATATAATAGACTTGTAAATCATCTCCATAAAAATCCACCAACTACTATTAACTTAATGTCACCTGTAAGTAATTAGTCTTCATATAAAACTTACGATAAAAATGTGTAGACCTACACTATTCTTACAACATCAGAGCTGCTATACCTTAGAATATAGATTATACTATTTTGTAATGACGGATGTCGTGCTTTCTGTTAATAAATTAAAGAAATATTGTTATGTATGTTCTAACATATTAATTTTTTTTTATCGTATAACAATATAATATGTCAATATAATATAATATGTCTGATGCTAATAGATGCAGTCAGTCCCTGAAACAATATCTTGAATAATTCTGTGCTAGTTAAAATCGATAAATTACCTATAATACTCTCAGATTTCATTTGATTCCTTCTACGATATGAGTGTTCAGTTAATTTATTTAGACTCAATAACTGAAGATGGAGACTAAATGGAAAGCTGCGGAGAGAGAGAAAGAGGGGGGGAGTGGGAGAGAGGGGAGAGGGGGGAGAGCGAGGGAAGAGAGAGTGAGGGAGAGGTAGAGGGGGGGTGGGAGAGAGAGAGGATACCCGGAAACAGAAGAAAAGTGTAAAGTTGTTTTTGACAAGATTCGAGAAAGGGAGCAGCCCTAAATTAACCACTTTGTCTCGTTAAGAGAAAATTTATTAAACAAAGAAGACTCGACTAATCTAGTACCTGTTGGTTAAAACGTGAAGGAGATTAACCTCTTTTCTCTACCTTTATAAACGTAACTATGAAATGAACTTTTATGAAAATTTCATGCTATAATCCAAAATAATTCGGAGAAGTTAATTCTGTTAAATGAGTCGTGTTAATCTTACTCGATTGCCTCTAAAACCTAATAATTCATTATAAATATATATTATAATTATTTTTTGTTCATGATTATCTATATTTTGCCCAAAGTGAGTTCTCAACATTCAAGAAAATTAATTTTTAGTTCTTTATTGCGTTTTCTTACAACCCACACGCCATCTTTACCTGTTTATTGCACTATTTTGATTTATAGTCTTAAATCCCCAACGATAGAAACACAAGATTTACGTAGTAAAACTTCAACTATAACAGACGGGTCCCATAACATTCATGGCACATTGTTTTATATCAATGTCAGTGTCACTTGGTGATACCAATAAAGAAACTTTATGAAGAAACCAAAATCACTCCAAAATAACCATTCCAACCCTCTGAATCAATCATGTGTTGGATTTGATCATATATGTTATGAAGTGATGTTTCACTTGTGTTTCTTTTTCTCAGGCCTGGAATTTCACATTAAAACTCGTTTATGGAGATAAAGGTTTTTCCATTGGCGGACTTAAGATTTAAAGCGGTATAATTTATCCCTGAAGAGGAGAGTAGATATAAACTTGCGAAAATTCCAAATAATACTTTAATTTGCATATATCGATGAGGCCGTGTATTCAGAGAGCATTAAAAGAGTTTTCTCTCACCAAACAACGGCTCCTCAACGTAGCGAAGTACAGTTAAAGGTCAAGATATTCCCAGATTGGATGGCGGAGGTAAAGTGTTATTACGAAGAGAAGCACCTGCGACTGGCTGTTAACCCCTCCATCACTACTTCAAATCTGTGAGACCCTGATTACATAAATACTATTAAACGATCCTGACACTAATTAGATAGTTCCTAATTGTTAAAATACTCTTGTAGACAATTTACTATGTTGAGTTAACAGAGTTTTTTAAAATTGTAATCGTTAAAGTTATGATTAAAAACTTCGTACTATATTTATCTGATTAATTACATCAACCTTCGTACTTATACTGGAACGCTTTTTTTACTAAAAACTGCAAACCTTAAAAAAATGGTCCAGAAAGTAATTTTTATTAGACCATAAGGCACTGATCATTTTTGGTAGAAATACGTGTTTTAAATTAATTAATTGTTGTAATTAGTTTATAATAGTTTAAATATGTAAAATTTAGTACAAAATTTTCTCGAATTCCGTTTGCCGCCAAATTTGACGACAATTACCGAAATATGACCCAAAATTGTCTTATAAATATATATCTATAACCTCACTCACCATTTACATTAGAAGATTATATTTAAATGCTGGTACTCTAGAATAGAAGTTGGCTTTGTAGAACTTTGTAACTGTATTAAAAAAAGAGTGCTAAAAAATGTCTACTATTTTCTGCGTGCTAACCTAAAACCTTTTAGTTTCATAAAATCTAATGATGCTTTCCTTAAAGATCAGAACGCTTAAAAAACAAATTATTAAATACGGTATTTAAATTAATGAATAATGCTTAGCAGATGATTCTCCATTGGAAGCTAATTTTACTTGTAACCCGATTGTGTGTTTTAGTGAACCACACATTGAGGTTTATTTCCCAATTAAACCTGCAATTGAAAAATGAATTCTAACCCTAAAAACACAATATTTCAACCAAAATTTACTAATAATTTATTTCACACAACAACTTTTTTCTCAGCCTAAAAACCTCCTAATATGAGATTCCCTTCAGTCACCATTTAGATAGAGAACATATTTGTAACTGCCACCACTACACCATGCACACACTGTGCTTCCCGCCAGGTGGTCGACCTGGAGCTAGTTGGAGGAGGAGAGCTAGATTACTAACCACAGGTGTTTCATTCAATACGGTCAACCACCACAATCTAAGAATATAATTCTTGGTAATGACTTTGCATTTAATTTTGAGTTATCATTTCATATACTATTCATACTTATTATTTTGGTTAATACAACTTGCCAAATTTTACCACACTTAACTTTTAAACTTTATTCGTTTTAAAAATGATTTAAAATTTTCTTTTCAATGTTTTGTAATATTTGATACGTGCTGTAGTTTTCTTATAACTATCTCTTATATGTATTTTCTATATAATATTGTAATATAGTTAATACTTAAACAGCATACATTATCTATCTAAAAAATGATATATACGTTCTAAGTCGTCTTGGCTCAACAGTACGTTACAACACTGCAACTGGTAGTTTTGTAATACAACTATACTGACCAAACCGTCATGGACGAATGCATTATGTTTCACGTTTCTAATTTTATACAAATTGCCCTTTTTGATTGTTGAAGTAAATAATTTGGTCTACCTGAAGGATCAATTTTAGATCACGTGGTAAAAATTTGAGAGCTAAATCCTTACTCTACTGACAAAATAAATCTATTAGAGACAATATCCTGGTTGTTCAACGTTTTTTGTGAACTTAATTAAAAAAATAAACTCATATTTAAACTAAAATTGCATTTACGTACACAACAACAGCCATATTAAAAGTTTGGTTTTCAAAAATTGGTAAATCAACTGTAACGTGTTTATTTTGTAAACTTAAGGAAAAAGAGCAAATATATTCCACTGTCCTTTCCTATGTTGCAACCAACGTAACGACACTACATTTTTCCCCTGAACTACTTCCTTAAGACCAATTGGACAGAATCATTTTTTAAGAGGAGATCAGTTTCCAATATGGAGAAAAGAGAACGTAAATTAAAGCTTTGATAGTGTATACATTTGGACAAATATTAGTTTTAAGCTTCATATTTCTTGCTATTTTACACTATATTCGGAAAATTCATTGTATAGGCTCAGGATGCATTATTCAAAATAACAAATAAAATGGAAAGTAACATATCTGGCTCAAGTAGTTGATAAGTCAAGGGGAGTTTTATCCATAGTTTTAATAAGCAATCAAGGCCAGGGCCGGATTCCACTTGATTTCATTTCGTAACGATTAAAGTCTAAGACTTTCTGACCTTGATGGTTTTGTCATGCTTTAAAAAAAAACTATAACTCTTAAGAAGAACCGTATTCTAATGCTGGAATTCTCCCAAATATTCATCCACTCAAATAATTCATACGATTTTCCTTTCGTGACCCCCAGGAGTGTGGTTTACTCTACAGTTCTCTTATACATTATTCATGTTACCTCTTTACCTAAAACATGATTCAGTTATCTACCTGTAAAGTATAATATGGTTTGTTCGCAGGTGCTATCTTTTATTACAAGCAGTAAAATATGTTTTTAAATATTTAAAGCGATCGATTTTGAAAGAGGTGAAGTAAGTGAATGCCACGTCGGTGCTTTATTTAGATGAATGGCTTTGAAATCGAACCCTTTTTATGACTGAAACTTATCTTCTTTCCACCCTTCCCGCTTTCACCCGGCATCATTACGCCTTATCAGTTTGCGTTTACTGCTTCCGCCTACAGTTTTGTGGCGCTCTTAACAATTAAAGTCACCTACTACAATTAAAGGTAATTTCCTTTGAGCTTCGATTCCTGGAGTTTGGACTCAGTTCGTATGAAGGGAGCCAAAGGCAAACAGACAAGAACAGGCTCAAAATAAACTCCTTATAACATATCTACATAAGAAACACCAAGACCACTTAAATCTATATTACTCTATATTTTGTTAGTCTGAGTGCCTGATGACTCTATTGTATTTTTATCTCACTAAGTCTATGACAGCTTCAGATTCCAGACGCAATTTCAGATCCAAGACACTAAGAGGAAGGTGAATTTGTAGCTCAGAACTCACAACCGCAGTATATTTATTTTATTTTTAAATATTTAACTGAACAACAAGGATCAAAAGACGTTCACGTTTGTTGAAGTTAAAGAGACACGAAACTGTAAATTTATAAAAATCACTTCAATCATATAGAATTATGTAATCTGTGATCAACCGAAATAAACGAAACCTTGAGTCAACTTAGCGTTCGTAAACTATCTCAAAAGTGGTTGCTTGAATTTCCTATTTGGTTAAAAAATAAAATGGAATTTAAAAGTGGAATGTGCTATAAAAAACTAGTACAATTCTGGCTTTTAATACAAACTGTTCATGTTTTAAAGAACTCTAACAAAAAAGCCTGAACTACGGCTGATTACAGTTGACTCAGCAACTGAGGAACTGCTGATGTGGTCTTCCATAACTCAGTTACATGTTGCTGAGTGCTACAAGCCTAGAACCTACCAGCAAGTGTTTATTTTCAGCATTTAATTATTCTGTCCAGAGATATACTGGTCAATACAAATCTTTTGATTATATGAGTAAGTAAAAGTATAGAAATCGAAACACTGAAAACTATAAGAAGCACCCGAATAAATATTTTCTCTTATTCACGAAAATTACATTGTTTACAACAAAACAGATAAAAACTTGACGAATACACACATTAATACATAAATAATCATTAGTTAAAGAAAATTAAAGTATAATATTCCTTAGTACCACTAAGCGACTATTCATTTAATCAAAAATACATTTACAACTTTCAAATAAAATACAGAACATTTAAAACACAATTTAAGATGACTTCACAAGTAAGGATGAGAATTCTACTCAGATTTACGACCTCAATATTTTGAGCCTATTATTAAAATTAATGATGAGGTTGCTGAAATTGGACATGCTCAGGCATCATTAAAAACAAGAAAAACATAAAAGTACTAAAAATAATGATATCAATACTCTTATCACTCAATCTCAATATTTTATTCGTATTATATTAACATATGTGAAATTGAATACAAATACACAAACATGGACTGTTGTCATAATAGTACAAGAAAATACTATTTTTATGCTTGAAATTTTCAAAAGGCTTTCAAGATTTTCTAATGTCAGTAACAATTCATAAGCTAAGCAATCTGATGATACTTAGGTGCCGGTATGAATATTATATTCATCATAATTTATGATTATCATCCGTTATTATTTATTATAAAAACCGTAAGTGCATAGTCTGTATCACTTAGACACCATTTGATTTAAGGTTCCCCATTTAGTCTTCTAAATTATCGTAGCCAAAATTCTGTTTCAATCCAGCTTAATTCTAATTAAACCATCTTAAGTGGTTTTTTTCGTTTTTGATTCTTTCAATTAACGAGGCTATTTTTTTATTAGAGGTTCACAAATGCATTAATATATTTTGCCTAAAAATTACACAACAAACTAATTTTTTTACAGTAATTCAATACAATTAATTATTTATGGAATAAACAAGTTGAAATTTATATGAGATAGATAAATAAAAATGTCCAAAAGATATTTGCTGGTGCATTCACTTTATTTCTTACATGGACTATAGAATTGGACACACATGCAACTGAATTGTTCTTTTTCAGACAAGTGATTGTAGATAAATGAATAGCACTGCAACGAAAATAATAATTTGCTTACAATACGTATTCAAGGATAGTTTAATGAAAAGTATTTTAGTTAATAGTTAGTGGCATTATTTTTTAGCTCAGATAAACAAGATTTTGTTAAAATTTCAAAAATTCTGACAAAAAATCAAAATATTTTTAATAGAATAGAATAAATCTACAAACTAAATATTGGTATTGAAAATAAACGCATTCATTGGAGGGGGGGGGGGAGGGGTGGAATTCTTGAAATTAAATCAGGTTTAGTTCATGAGTGTACTGAATAAGTTGTTATAGTAAAACACTTGTTATATTTAGGCTTTTTAAATCTAAATTGTATGGTACTAAGAAATGAAGAGCTTCGCTAAAACACGATAGTTAGTTTCTTTACTTAGTAAAGAAAATAGTGAAGCATTTATTACAAATCTGTTTATTTAAATTAAAATTATCTAAAAGAATATGTATAATTGCTACCATACCAATATTGATTAATAAAAAAAACACAACTTTAATTACAATATAACTTGTAATCTTTTAATTTATATTATGTGCAATTTAGGAGCTTATACCGTTTTTAAAATATATTAAATTTCTTAAATGCACTGACATGGTATTTAAAATGCAGTTACCTTTCAGCTGTTTTGTAGTCCTTTGTAGCCAATTTATACAGCGGAGCTCAATTACGGGGTATGTTACAATGAGGGATGGAGTGCCGCAAGGGTCGCATGTTGTTCCGCAGTTGTTTCTCTCAGTTGGTATTCACGGCTACAATTGTTTATGTAGATCACTCGGTATTTACTGTTCTCTTGTGACTTAAGATATTCACATTAAAGTAACTAGTGTGCGTCCCGTTTATTATTTATTTCATCCGTTATTTCATTTAACTGAAATTCATTTCTAACTTACTAATAGGTTTTTTTTTAATTTAAACAACATATTCAATTATTTAAAATGGTATATTATAGGATGCAACATTTGAATTTAAAAATTTTTTCCACTAATTTTTGTTAACGAGCGATTAGGTATCTGTTTAGTAATAAGAGATTTTAAATTTTACATGGTTACAGTGAATAATTTACTTTTAAAATTCTAAAGTATTACGTAAAGGTTTAATTACTGTATTGCTAACTCCTCATAAAAACTAACCCTTACAAGTATGCCTATAATGTAGTTTCTGTACATGGCCATTAGTTTCTAAACTGAGAGGTTTATAAACTTATTGAATACCTCCCTTATATACAGGAAAATTGTGTTAGACCTTACATTGAAAATGTAATAATAAACTGATTATAGATTTTCAGATTTACTTGATTGCTTTGGGGAAACAAATGAATAAAAATACAGAAAATAAAATGTGGAATATTAACTTATCCATAATATTCAACTTACTACAATCTGTCCTCGTATAGATTTTCAAATGTGGTTACGTAGGCCGATTGAATCTCGATCGTGAATTTATAAATGCGTTAAATTAATTTATAAAATTCGTTATAAATGCATGTATAAAATTCTCACTAAAACTTATTTTTATCGTAACTTATAAAACTTAGTTACTAATATTTAATGATCGAATCTCCTTAATTTAACTGATGTGTTATTTGATTTAATTTGCTAGCTTGATCTTAAGTCAACAAGACAAAATTAGTAGTTTTATTTGTCAAATACTATTTTTTCAAGACTATTTTATTCAAACTTACTACTGTGTTTAACGCTGTCATGTTAACACACGTAAACACTGTTAGGCTACTTTGTGTGGCACATATTTTAGAATAATATAATATTGGAAAATATTTTGAATAACAAAGAATAGTTAGGTGCCAAGAAACGATCGTTGTTTTTGCATAATTGCATTTATATGATAAACATTTTTTGAATGAAAAATTCTTTATTCTCTCAAATGGATAGATTAATCTTACATTTTAAGAGTCGGGAGCCAATGCACATTGTATATGCGCATATCATTTCTCTTTGAATAATAAAGAAATTTTATTTCAGAAAGAAATTTATTTTCAACCAGGCTAGTTTCGGTGGAAGTCGTAATGAGAGGGATACCAAAGGGTTGAATTTATTAAAAAATAATTTGTTGTCAGATCATATTTTTATTAGTCTGTTATACTACTTAAAAAAATCGTAATACACAAATAATTGTTAAATCAGAGCCAACTAACCATACACAGCTAGACCATTTATCAAACGGGTTAATTTCAATCTGTTTTTTTGAGTTGTCTGACGGCAATTCAACTACTATTCATATACGAAAACAATCTAAGTATATCAAACTAAAAATAAGTATGACCTGATAAAAAGTTAGTATATGATATTTAACGTTTGATATTTTAACCCTTTCGATAGCATACCACTTCAACAAAACTATTGCCTTTGATTATCATTTCTTTCTTATAGAAAATTCTTCTATCAATTAAAAGAAAACAAGGTGGTGTGCTTATAACATGCGAATTCACTGCTGTATCCTAGAATATTAAGACATTATTTCACAACAATCCGTTCTGGTATTATATTAAGTATTCCAGGAAATTTGTTTGGGAACTACAGGTGAACTAATCTGTGAATAACAAACGGTATGAGAGATAGAGCTGCAGAATAGAATATGTAGAATAATACATTCCGCTTTACTGCGAATACTTTTTATTACGTTTTTAACGTTTCAGTATAAAACTTTTGTATTCGTGTTCATATTAAATTGCCACAATATCTTCTATGTTGCTTTGATAAAATATTTCGTTTCCTAATATAAAATACTAATGGATAGATTTAAAATATAGTTCAATTGGTAATTAAAATATAGTTTAATTAGACTAATTTTCTACTAAGAACGCGATTGAAATTCGAAGAGAAGAGTTACTAAAATTTTACCACTCAAAAATAACACATAAGATTACCGCAATAACATATAAAACTACCACAATAACTTTTTCCAGCAAGGGAAGGGTAGGTGAATTAGGATATCCTTACATGTAACCTAGCTATTGTGGGAAGGGTTGAATCAATACAAATGTTGAGTTTAACTTTAGTTCACCTTCCTCCTAATACAATGTCTGAAGTCTGACTTTAGAGACTTGATTCTGAGAATATGGCTGGAGGTCATGTTTGTCTGAAAAGATAAAAAAGTCAGCGACGAAGATGCTTATAATGGACTTTTTACATAGTTTCGACATCAGGGACATGCGTACTACAAAATATAGAGTATTCTCATTGTCTCCATAGGTAAAAAAGTGAATCTGTGACGTCTGTGAAAAATTTAAAATTACTCTAAGTAAGTATTTACGTGTAGTATTTAATTCATCTAAGATTACTTTTAAAGCGAATTCGTTATCTTATCCAATTTTTGCATAACATATCATTAAAACAACTAAATATATGGTGGACCTACCTGTAAATGGTGGTTACCCCCACGCAATAAGTCCGGGGTATAATAAATATGTCAGATGTTTTCCGTCTTTTTAACTTTTTATGAACTTCTAGGGAAGCCAACCCAATGTCCCATTAACATCAACTTGTGTGTAAGCATATACATGCGTATGCCCGTCACTCGATTCTTTTGATCCTTTATTGATCATACTTTGAATAGACTTTTTATGACATGTCCTGATATGTTACGTGAGAAAAGAGTATAAAAATGCTAAATGACTTAAAACCTATAGATAACGCACACAGATATACACAGGAGTATGTAGTCGCTTAGGTAGAAGTTATATTTAGTCTCAGAGGCACTGACCGACTGCAGACAAGCGGTGACAAAGAGTTCCGGTAGTAACAGGGTTACTTCCGGTCCACATTGTCAATGCTGAACTTTTAGTTTAGTGGCCCAACTCACTTAATTCAGTTTATCCCTCTCGATTTGGGTTCAATTTGTTCTGTAATTGATTTATGTGATGGTTTATGTGAACATAATAGCCTAATATAAGAGATGTCAGGGGAGAATTGTGCCTCAGTTCCAGAGTGAGAACATGTCACGGCTCTTCGAACTTACGGACAAACTCCCGATAAATCAGTTAACAACTGATGCGACGCTGCTGGCGCTGCGGCAGCCTCATCAGACGATATTGTGTCATCGAGTTAAACTGTGCTGTGGAACTAACTGAAACGTGTGATATTAGTGGTAATTCTTTACATCACCCTTACAGTATACATTTTGAAAATTACTTCACCTACTGGTATACTTTACATGTACAATATATCCAAGAATAAAATACGAATGTTTGCAAAAATTAATTAGCTTAATTTTTCCATTACCAAAATTTACGTCAGCGTCAACCGAAAAGGATATTTTAGTATAATACTATCTTAATTTAAAAATAACTTCCAGAAAACTTGTGTATTCCAAATTTATTTTAAAGTTTACCAGAATCTGCAAATATTATTAGTTAGTTATTATTTAAGAATAAAATTATTATTTAATTCGTTTAAGTAAGGTGAAACAATACTTTGCAATAATTTTACAAGGACATCCTGTATGACAGTCCAGCTAACCCGCTAGAAGTAGCTCCCACCTCTTGCTTTTCACGGGCTTCCCTCGACATTTGTCACGAATTTTCCTGCTCTTTCTGAGTCTGTGTCCGAGACCTGTATCTGTGTATACTGAAGTATGGGGGATTGTACACTAGTAAATAAATCTTGCCCATCAGAGTTGACCATCATTTATTGCAACACTCTGTGATCTTTTGAAACGACACTTTTCTGGTCCGAATCACTGATTGACTCAATTATTACAGACAAGAAAACAAAACATAAACCTAATTCCAAGAACACTTCTTTTATATCAACGCAAAGCTCCCAAATATATTTCCTAATAAAATATTTCACTTTTATTTGACTCCACTGATGATAATGAAAGCAGGTAAACTCAAAATGTTGACCCCGATGAGTTTCTTTCAGAAAACGCTGATCACAAATGTTGTCCTTGAAATCCTTTGAGCAGGAACTAGAGGATAAAGCTCGCGGGAATTTGTCTCCGAGGCTAAGACAGGCCTATTTGTTTCTCGTACTCGTGACTTATGCTCGAGTCTTGCATTCTCTGCAGTGACGACGTCTGGACTAGACTCCAAACAGCTTTTAGGCATGTTTGCACCCTTTTTATTTCCCTTCTTTTCGCATTCTGTTATTTATTTTTGTACGTACTAGTACCTCCCCCATCTGACGAAGAGGATATATTCTAATCCTCGAAACGTTATGTTATACCTTTTGTAACCAAAGCGATGACAAAAAGAATCCTGTTATTCTGTGAAACCTTCCATCGTCAATTACAAACTAAAATAATAGAAGTATAAGGACTTGTATTTATAGTATAAATGAAAGTTTTTAAACCAACTAATTACGTTCTGGTATAAATATTTGTAAACCGTCTTTTACACATTTTGTTATAGACAATTTGTTATGTATTTGTGTCAATATCAATGCAGTGAAGCATTAAGTTAAAACAAACACACTCAATCTGATTATTATATCAGTTTTTTTACCAAATATCTGGTATCAATCATCAACGTTTCCTGGGTTTACCCAGTCTGACTACAATACTTAACGTTTACAACTTTTTTGCCGATAAGTTGTTTGTAAGTAATTCTAGATGCAAGAAGAAACTAAAAGTTACAGTGAATGACAACTCAATTGATTACCCTACATTCATTCACTTGCACTTCTGGTCTCTTCGTGAATTTTTATTTTAACTGCACTGTAAAGTCTAGTTTCGTACTGCAGTTAGTTGGCTTATACATTATTCATATGCGCACTTACTGAAACTAACATCCTTGGCTCGTGGTAAAGTTGATGATAGCCTTTTAACCAATCCCTTGTTACATATTGATATTCGCCCTTCTTAGGGACAAAGTGTAAGTTTTCTATGCTGCAGAAATATTGCTTTTTATTTAAGGTCGATACAGCCTAAAGGGGAAGTAAGTTAATACTGATAGGGTAGCACTATGTGGATAGATGATTTTAAAACCGAAACTTATCGTACACTGACTCTTGCTTTTCATCCAACATCACACCTTATCAGCTCTTGTCTTTACAGCTCCCGCCCACAATGTGTGAGCCTCTTAAATATTAAGTACTAGCTGTTTCCCGCGGCTTCGCACGCGTCTCTTAAGCTTTGCCCGTATATTTTCTTTGCCTTCAAATAGTGTTTGGATATTTTAATATACGTAACTACTGTGTTGTAATTGCAGTTTATAATGTGCAGGCGCTTTGATAACTTTTATATCTTGCAGTACAGCCTGGTGGTTAGTTACATCAATGGGCATTGCGTATAAACCTTCTACATAGAAAAATACAAATTTTCATAGTGATCGGTCCAATAGTTTCTGAGTCTATAAAGGACAAACACACAAACATTCATTTTTTATATATTATGATTGCAGAAACAGTTTAAAACAAAATTTGTCGTTTTCTCTTAAGCTTACTCTATGCTTTAAAACTATAAGTGTAAAGAAATTTATATTTAATATATTTTTTGTCGCATTATATATGTTTACAAAGAACAGCTGATTAAAAATTTGAAAAGACTCTTTCACTTAATAACATATGTTTGCTGCAATGCATTTCTTACGGGTATTTCTGTAACCAGTGGGGCGGAATCCTGAATCGGGAAAGGGATAAAAAGTATCCTATAACCTTCTACAGATCAAGACGAACAAATTAAAAAAAAAATTAGGCGAATCCGTCCAGCCGTTTGTGAGTGATGCTGTTACACACGAACAGTTTCATTTTTTATATATATAGATAACCGAATGTATTATAGTATTGAGCTGCTGTCTGTTACATACTTGGCTATTTTAAAGTATTCTTTTAACACAGTAAATAAACCTTGTAATAACAAGACCAGATACACAATACGTAAAATGTTTATTGTTTTGAATTCCAAAAGAACAAAATTGGATTATATGGAGGAAAATAATATACAGTAAACGTTTAATAATATTTCTAGTAGCAATTAATACTTAATCATTCACACTACCTTAATCTAGCAATTAAAAATACATTTGCTTGAAAAAAATAAGTTTCAAAGGGCTAACAGACCTCTATAGTCATAACGAATAACGTTTCTATCCTAAAGACGTTTACGCCAATCAAAATGTTCCTCTGCTAGTATACCTTTGCCCTCATCAACTATTCAATAAGTATTAATAATTCTACAATGTATGGCTCTATATTTTAGAAGTTAGTTATTTCATTCATATTTGAAGAAATAAAAATACTGTCACAAATGAAATTTTATTTTTTAACTTGTTGGATTTAAACTCATTTAAATGATTTTCGTATATTTAGTACGATGCAGAGATGTAATAGTACAAGGTATTCAGGCAGATTTTAAATGTAAAAAATTGCTTAATAGCAATATAATACAATGCAAGACATGATTACACTATGTACGCCTGCAATACAATACATTATATGAATTTGTGGCTCAGTATACATTGGGTATTCAAAACGTTTAATATCCATGAGGTTTAGGAAAACATATTATTATACACAATTATAATGTAATGGAAAATCAAATATAACAGAATAAAGTTATAATAACAAACATACAGTATAGTTAAAAAAAAAAAAAACAAAGTACTAGGAAAACTCCCAAAACTAATTAAGAAAATAAATGAAACTGTAGAAATAGTCAGGAAACAAAAAATTTAAAAAAATCTTATTATCAGGCAGCAGCCAATGGCAGGATCTATTGATTGTTGATTGGTCGACCATCAGCCAATTACGGCACACATTTACCCCCTCTACGCAACCATATAAGCTGAAGTCATCTCTGGATCGGACAGTTTCAGTTTTAAATATTTTTTAACCAAACATTGTTTTTGATAATGAGGTGGAAATATCTGGTGACACTGTTACCAATGTTTCAACTGGATGTGAGCGGAGAAACGTATATTATGGTTTATCCCACTGATCATGAAAAGTTATGAATTAAAATCGCCACTAATTGCTCTTGAATTTAATAAATTGAATACTCAGATCTTACAAGGTTTTTAACATGTCTCAAGTCCACCAATAATTTAAATATAAATAGACACATTACAATTCTTACATCATTCCTTTCGTCACATGTTGTTAAATTCTCTATCTTACCATATTAATATTCAGTTACCGTATTCCTACAATTCAACTTTCGTTATTGCGAACTCTTCGAAGGTAGTTTTCCTGCTCTCAAAAGGAACAAGTTTATGGTAACTGTAACCTTTATTCACTGAGATTTGTTTAGAAGTATAAAACTTCAGGGCATGAAATTCGATTAGACTATCAAGTTGTCAAGTTGTACATAATGAAACAGTTATATTGAAAAATACACAAAAAAATGGAACTTGAAACTAAAAAATGGTAACATTTTCGTCATTGTTTCTTAAAATATCAACCTTTTTTCCCTTTATCTGCTGCTTTACGGAACACATCGACTGGACCAATCTAGTAAATAAATTATTCTGCTTTTTTTCTAAAGTTAATACTGACAGCAACCAAAGGTCCATGATACCATTTAATAAGATAAGAGAGAGGCATTTCCAATCACCTGACGTAATTAGTATTTTATTAATTTAACTCCGATGTTAAAAGTTATCTAACGATGCGTTTGCTGATGCGATTATCTCTTGGAACTGTCAGCTGCGACACTCCCGGACTAATGGTCCAACCACTACCACCTCAATCCGATATTTACTAGGGATTTGTATCGATCATTTCATTTCATTATTCGATTTAATGTACACTCGAGCTAAAACATGGTGTAACTGAGCTTGCTTTATCGCCAGATTTCAGTTAATCCGGGTAAATAAGGTCGCATTAGTGGAAATTATTGGGCACATATAAATATTTATTTATACATAAAACCAAAATATTATGTTTATAATGTGTATACATTATCTAAGCATGACACGCATCAAGGGGTACCAATAAAATAATAAAAAAAAAAAACAATTTTTTATCCCAATTAAGGGAATTTATAATATTATTATCATTGCGTGACAAAAATTACAAGTTATATATTTTTTTTTAATTTGTTACTTTTTATTTAAAAATTATACTGTTTGACCGAACATGATCCATATATTACATCTTACGTTTGCAGTAAAAGTACTTAGAAATAAATAACAATTCAAAACTCCTCTTCCTGCAAACTTTTAATATTGATATCAATTCTAAAATGAGTGGAATAACAAAGTAAGGAAGGAGCTATTTCACTTATAATATATACATAGTTGTTTGCATAGACGACTTGACGCACCGAGTACAATGCGAAGTGTGTTTGTTTTGCTTAGTGTTTTAGTTATTAATATTAAGGAATGTCACAGTTCAATAGCATATGCGATCATAAATGTACTACAAAAATTGGTCTAAAATTAGCGCAATAAAATACTTACACTAATAAAATAATCTGTAAATATGTTTCTAAAGTTCAACATGTTTACATATTTCTATAAAGTTTTAACTATATTTAATCATAAAATAAGTAATAAAATTTTTTTCACATATTATAAATACAATAAAGAAATAACTATTAAAATGATTACTGAATAAAAATTTTATAGCAGTTATTTAACAACACGGACTAGCCAGCAGTAAAAAGGTTAATATTTTTTTTAAGGTTAATAATATTTTACATAACAAGAATTAAATATCTTTAAATTCAGAAGACATTTATCTATTTACTATGTGGATACACCGTACTTATAATAGCCTCGGCAAAAAATAAAAAAATTTTTTAGTTTTAAAAGTTATACACCGAAAATACACTTAGTATTTTTTGAATCAATTATAAATCATTTCAAATATAAGTTACTTAAAGCTTATTTTTCTTTTTTCATTTGGTAGGCAGTCAAAGCGTCAATACATACATAATAAGTTGTAACATCATATTATAAACATTACAGTACCAAACACCATACACCTTGCCCCAGTCTAAAGTGGCATAGACATTAAAGGACACATTCCCAGCCTAATGGACTTGACCGCAGATATCACCGACTCAATCTCAAGTGGATTAGACGTTTAAAGGACGCAATGTATTGGGTTTAAATGTAAGACTTACTTCACAGCTGTGAGAGCTTAGAAATTCCCAGCCTAATGGATTTGACCGCAGATATAACCGACTCTACCACAGTTGATATGGCTTGGCCTTTAGACCCTTTAAGTTTCATCCTCAGGATTTGGTAGTAAACGGATGTAAGTAAATGAAGGGAAATATTTGAGATAATTACTTTACTCTGCAATTACCCTTTCTGTCATATAAGGTGATTAAGTAAGTATATATCCTTGTTGTTGTGTGATTCAGAGCAATAATTGCTTTGGTTATCACGACTTTCTAGTAGAATTGAAAGCTATCTTATTATTTTTGGATTCTACTAACACAATATATTCGTTATACTTTGTTCCACAAGTGATAAACTTAATATTATCATAATTTACAGTATTATTTCTCTAATTTATATATATATATATATATATAATATATACATATATAATATACATATATGTACAGATTAAGTAAACTGAATGAAAAAATATACCATTCAATAATTAAAAACAACTATTGTTCCAAATACAAACAAACATAAATATCAATAAATTCCCCTTTCCCACCAAGAAGAAAGTTATCTTGAGGTTATTTACTCTATCTTGCACATTTAAATTATAAAATTATAAGGTATAGCAATATTGAAACAGATAAAACACTTGAGGAAGTGTTGATTCACACCTGATGATGGCATCTTCGATGTCGAAAGGCCTCGTGAAAAATACACAAATTATTGGATAATTGTGAGTTTTCTTTTGTGAAATAATAGAAAACTTGAGGAAGTGTTTAAATATATTTGAATACTTAAAGCCAGACGTGAAGATTGTGAGGTATACTTTCTTCACCGCCAAATATTATGACGACATCTGATTAAGTGATTAGATACTGCCGTGGGTAGAACGGACGCTTGAAGTACTTCCTAATAATATATTTTCCTAATATTCATGAGCAAATACGTTTTTATACATGCATATATCGGTTACAACCTTTTATTTTCAAACTATTTTATTTTCTTATAAAATTTAAACATTTTTGTATGCGTGAAATTAGAGGTTCCCATACTGTAAAAGATTATAGAATTTATTTTAAAGTTGGTAATTTCTACAATGTTTTCGCCATGTTTTTCTATTTTAGTATCGGACTAATAATTCTATTATTAAAAGTCGGCGTTAAGCATAAAAAAGGTGGTTTTGTTGCAAACAGTTATGGTATATGGTATAGCTAAGAGTATTAAAATTCAACTTTTAAATACAACGAATAACCCATTTAAACACAAATAAGTTTTTATTACAAAATAACTAGAAAAAATTAAGTTTACCCATCGGGTTTACCATAAGATAGTCTATTACTGATTACTTAGGGTTTGGAGGACGTATTTGCTCACAACCTCGTGTTGATTATTAAACAACGCCAACAACTTCTTTAGGGCAACCGCATAAATTATCAGATCCTACAATAATTATGCACATCACGATCCTTGATCAAGTTTTACAACGATACACTCTAAAATCAGCAGAGAATGATATTTAATATCTCTTATAATCTTTGAGATCTTAGTGCATCCAGTGAAACTGTTATATTTTCATAATCAATTCTGAATACGATTTCCTCCTGTTACTAATTGAACTAACTGAGTGGTAAAACTGCTATTAAATTGTATGGAATTGATCCATTAGAATAATACTACGGTAAAGTATCGAAGTGTAAGTATAAAACCTACAAAGTCCCCGGCCGTAAACACAAATGGCTAGGCTGAGTATAATAGGCCCCGAGCCGGCATCACAGCCGATCCGGAACGATAAACTATTCTGGCGGGAATATTCCAGCAGCCGTAATTCAAATCCTGATAGCGTTCATTTTTATCTGGGGACTCGTTCTGGTGATCTATTTATTTCAGACATAAGCGTAAAAGTTTAATTTTTCGGTTTTATTTCCTCTTAACATTACTTCATTATTACAGCTGGGAAAGCCTGTTAATCGGGGAGGATTTTCACTGTAACCCCCTGTAAGGATTAGGTCAGACTGTCGCAATACTGCTGTATTATAATTTTATTCCGCGTAAGTTCATAATATAATCCAGTTTCATCAGTTTTTTTTTCATCCTCCAGTTTCAAATCAGTGCAATAAGAGAATTATTAATTTGCTATTTATTATTATAAATAAAAAATATGTACTGCTTTTGCTCTCTCTATAATGTCAAAAATGGACCAGCGTTAACCCAAAATATAACAAAATCGTATCAGCAAGACGCGGGCGGAACGAGTGCCACTTGTGTATCGTAAAGATTCCTGCAGCGCTGTAAAGTTTGTCGCAGTTATTTGAAGACTGATGTGGACTTAAGATGTGGCCGTTCTTAACTTAAAATATGCATCTGCCAACTTTTTAGCGTTTCTCATCACACTTTGGATACAACTTGGGAAAGATATGATTGTGGATATAGGATTAGTTTCCACGATAATCGTTTTTTTCTAAATGATTAGATGATTACCGTAACAATTGGTCATTATGGACATACTTCTCCGGTAAAAACAACACACTCACACGTGCACGTCCTTGCTTGAAGCGAAGTTAATATTATAAGATACTTTCTTTTATCTAATTCTCAAAAAGTATAAATGCTGCAAAATTTTCCAAAACTAAATAATTCAGTTTTAGCAATTTTTGACTAATAGATTACTAAACATAATCTGAATATAATGAAGAAAAGGGAAATATTTGAACTTACAATTTAACACGCTAACAACAATAACCAAAGTATAAGAAAATAATATGAATAGAAATATGATACATACTTATTTATTTTTACACACCAAAAATAGTACAATTCAGAATGTAAAAATTATCAGACATACTTCGAAAGCGCCAAGGTAACACTGGGAACTATGTAATGCTTAATTAGTTAAGTAATTAATAATTAAAACGGTTCCCGTTTAAGCTGGGCTCTCCGTCGTCTGACATAAATAAATCATTTGACTTCCAACGTTCTGTCGGAGAGTGAAAACCCAAAATATCTGGAAACTGTAATAGTTACGAGTTTCAACAATCAAAATTTAACTGCATAAAGGTTTTTCTTATTTGACTGACAAAAAAATTTAAGTCTAACCAACATTAACAAACAATATTTGGTAGAGAGTTCTGCTTTATTTTACCTTCGCTTATGGAAAGAAATCTTGACAATTGTGGCAGACTTCAGTCCTGGAATCTGAAGTCCAAGTCAGTTTGAAGAGGTCCAGCAAAACACGATAATTTGAGTATATTGGCAATATTATTTAGTACTGACCATGATTTCAGTATCCTTGCACGCACCAACTTCACCATGATACTGAGATAGGAGCCAATCGATGCTTGGCAACAAATCTAGCCATTTGGTGGCGAGCTCTTCAGAGGCATGTGCAATCTAGACATCAGGATTCACGTCTTTGATGGTGACAGAGTTTAGACGCTACACCAGAGGAGTGTATAAATTGATTTAAACTCAAACATACACATTGATTTAACCTTTCACACTACATTTGTGTTATAAAAAATCATGATAAAAAATAAGAGTGAAATAAAAATAGTTGTAACGAAATGATTGCATTCATTTCCGAGCAATTGCATATTTTCAAAAAAACATGATACGAAGCACTTCTTTGCTTTATTTAATGATGTAATAAAGTCTTATAGCAGGTTTAATACATGATTTTGCTATTAAGAAAACTCGGTTATAGCAGTATGTAATATACACTCTAGACTAATTTGGTTATACATAATTACAATTATTATACATCAGTTTTATATATGGACGTAATCAAATTGAAGTACGCTTAGAAATGAAATATTATCTAGTCAGCAAATGTTTGCTCTCAGGTTTGGTGTTTGCTCACCACGCGAGCTTCGTCTACAAACTTGTTCAACTGTTGTTATTTTCCATACTTTCCTTACCGTATCGTCTTTCATTACCGAACACTGTGATGAATGTAATCAAATGAGTTTGTGCATCCTTTACGATGTAGATAAGTAAATATGGATCAACTGGGGTGTTTTTATTATATTAATTTGAACATGGAAAAAGCTTTATCAAATTTAAATTACACATTATAAATGGTTGTAAAAGGTACAGCCTGCAGTAGACATTAACTCAAGGGCTCATGCCTTATAGGCTGTTTCATTCTAACGCTTCCATTACTGTTAATGGAAATCTATTGCACCCAAAAAGCATAATTTATAAGCATAAGTCAACAAATTAACAAGCTATGTGTCACAGTCGTATTAGTCGTATTCAAGCATTGTACAGGCTACATGCAGTTCGGGGCCATAGTCAAAAGTTTACAGGCTGTATGTAGCTCAAAACTGTGGAGCATTTTTATTATTTATCATTGTATTGTGATTGTTTGATTGAAAATGAAAATTTTTGAGACATATACAAATGTGGTAGTTTTTAGACCAAAATGCATGTTTCTTAACGATATCACAAAAACTGCAAATTTAGTAGAAAAAAATGGTAAGAAACAAACATAAAGAGTACCAAACAATAAAGAGGTTGCAAGGTGTTTTATTTTTTAGTGGTATATAGCTTAAGTTTATAGCTTTACGAAGTTGCATCCATGTTAAAGATAATTAAAATTCAAATATTCAATGTCATTTAGCGAAAAAAATTAAAGTTTCTAAAAACTCTCATGATATGTTTTTTTTTTTTAAGTAATTGAATAAACCTTTAAATTGAGAACTGGTAAAAATTATTAGCATGAAAATTAACAGGTTTAAAATTAAACTATATATTATATATATATATACCCTGTATGTAATGTACGGTTGTTGGAAAACGGAGTAATTAAAAACAGTTTGGAAGGAGAGCAGAGCGCACCTGTTAGTCAATGTGAAATTTCATTGAGAATTAGTATATAGTATAGCCAGTGTATTTCAAAAAACAGGTCGTGTAAAATTTATGAGAATTAAATATTTTAATAAACACTTTACTGTAACATTCATTATTATTAATTATTTTATTTAATAATTATATTTAATTAAATAGTAATAGTCAATTGTTATTACATTTTGTTCATAGATGCTTTAATTATGTCATTCATGTTTTTAAATTAATAGTTTGCTAAAGAAATGTTACAAGTCAATATAATTAAAAAAATATATATATATTAATATTATATCATAATATTAATATATCATAATATAACTCATACAAAAATTCTTCCATTAAATTTAATTTTAAAGAAATTTATTCTCAACAGTTAGTATTATTATAATGGTTAAGTCATCCATAACGGTTTTTGGGAGATCTAAAGTATTGCAGTACAACCAAACAACAAAATTTTAAAAAGTCACAACTTCTCGTATGTATACTAGTAAAAAATATTAGCTTTTCGCCTAAGTTTTAATCTTTATTTGATTACAATGGGTAGTTTTAAGTGTTTAAATTTGTATGGATGACAAGTTTTCTATTAAATAATAGAATATATATAATGAGATATATTGTGAATACACCAAAAGTTAATTTTTTAGGCTACTAAAACTTTTTTCCATATGTTTTCGATTATAAGAGGGTAGTTTTTAAGGATTAAAAGAATAGAAAAGTAAGTTAATTTCATACTTTGTATTAAAAACCCTGTATGTTGAAGGGAATTTTATTCACCAAACGTATTTTAAGACGAATTAAATCTTTAAATTACGAAAATCTGGATTTTTCGAATTTTTTTACACACGGATATATTTTTACCCCCAAATTTCAAAAAAGTATACATCGAGAAAATATAATTTTTGAAGTTGGTGGTCCAGCATGTAAAATGTTCAAGTAAACTAATACAATCCGAAAGAAGTGGGAGCTTTTGCTTCACTTTCACCTTCCATTACTAATTTGGTTACAATTTCGTAGTTCGTTGACTGATTGGTTCTATTATGATTTTGTATGATCGCCACCCTGTTCCTTTTGTTTCAGATAACCTGCCATGCTGTCATATTGGCGTTTTAGTTTCTCATCCTCGCGTGTGGGTTACGAACGTGTTAATTTTATGGAAGTTAATATTCCACTAGCCTTAATGTGGTGCACAGTAACATGCCATTTCTGACTGGATCGTCGTATTCTGATGCGGTATGCGGCGTTTCACTCTACTAACCAATGTGTTTTCACTAACTTTTTTAATTAGCAAATTATGTCATAAATGTATAACACAATAAATAAAACACAATAAATAACCGATGTTTTTTAGTTTTATTTATTGTTGAAACTATTAATAGATATGAGTCCATACAGTACAACCCAGAGTCTACGAAAATTTATATTTAGTTGTATATCGGTCGAGGAAAAAAGGATTAGTACCTAGATTGTGGCACAGTACGAGCTCAGTGACCCCAGTTCCGTTGTCCTAGTGCATTCTGTTCGTTTCGTAGTTGACTGTTTTCGCTAACCCTGTTTTGTTCTTGTTTCGTTTTTTGTCATGGCAAGTTTAAGTGAACAACGTGCAGCTGTGAAATTTTGTTTTTTACTGGTAAAAATGCTGCAGAAACTATTTTAATGTTGAATACAGCTTACAAAAGATGATACTATGGGGAAAATTCAGGTTCTAAGAGTGGTTCGCTCGATTTAAAAATGGCGACATGTCGATTGAAGACAAACCTCGTTCTGGACGTCCATCAACCTCTCGAACGGAACGAAAATGTTGAGAAAATTCTTCGTGAACTTGTGCTCACCGACCGTCGACAGACAATTGAGGAACTATCAGAGAGTAGTGGGTTAACTTGGAGCTCGGTTCAGCGAAATTTTAACAGGAGATTTAGGAACTGAAAAGGGTTGCTGCCAAATTTGTTCCTCGACTGTTGTGACTGACCATCAAAAGGCACATCGAGTTGAAACTTGCCAGCTTTCTGAAATAAACATCTCGAAATGATCCCGATTTTCCTGGAAAAGGTAATTACTGGTGATGAGTCATGGTGCTATGGTTATGACCCAGAAACGAAGCAACAGTCAAGCCAATGGAATTCGCCATCTTCACCTCGTCCAAAAAAAATGTCGGCAAGTCAAATCAAATATCAAAACCATGTTGATTTGCTTTTTTGATGCTAAAGGCATTGTTCATTCTGAGTTTTTTTCCTCCAGGTCAGACTGTCCAACCAAACATTTTATTTGGAGATTTTAAGAAGATTGCGCAACAGTGTTTCGCCCAGAAAAGACCCGATTTGTGGCAGACTGGAGACTGGTTCTTCCACCGCGACAACGCACCGGCACACACAACCATCTCAGTTAGGCAGTTTTTAGCCAAAAACGGCATGGTTCCGCTTGCCCCACGCACCTTACTCGCCTGTCCTCGCTCCATGCAACTTTTTTTTTCCACACATGAAAAGAGGCTTGAAAGGTGAACGATTTGACAGCGTTGAAAGAGGTTAAGAAAAACACGAAAATCCAAGTTTTGATCAATGGAAATACCGTTGGGACAAGTGTATTAGTTGTAATGGAGATTTATTTTGAAGGAGATATAGTCGTATTGTAAAAAATTTGATAATATATAATTTTTATAAAATAATTCCGGTTTTTTTGGGTACCCAGCCCCTCGTAAGCACACATACGAAACATACGCCAGAGTACAAATTTGGTACATACGTCAAATTTATATTAATTTAAAATGAACCTGAATTGACAAAATGTTTTAATATGAACTTAAGGATGGCTTCAGTATTTTAGTTTTTATGATAGCAAAATATTATTAGCCTGCCATGAATTAAATTAAAACTCTTGCAAATTTAAAGTAATTCATACAGTTTTAAAAGAAATAATTAGAGCTTTACTGACAATACAATATGCATTAGGAAATATGAATGATTAGAGAAAAAGTATGTACAACGTTTAAGCTATCATTTTACCAATTGCAACTCTTATTTGGATTGTGCAAGGCCTTGGAAGATTTGTGGAGCATTATTTACATTTATTGGGTAAAGACACAATAAACTTAAATCAGCAATTTCCCGCCTACTTAGAGTGTAAAAATACGGTGTAAAATCAAATTTATTTTTACAAAGGTAATGAAAGTAAATAACTTAATAAGGAGAGTGATATTGAGGGAAGCCTTGATTTTGTGTACAGCGTGCAGGACATCTTCCGGAACTTAAATTAATTTTTGTTTGTTTCCCTACATATATGATTAAATGATCTACAATTTATGTTCTTCTTTTAGGTACTTAATTAAAAAAATTAATTCAATTTTACCATTTATATAAATAGACATGACGTGGCTAGTTTATTCAACAGAAGTTTAAAAAAAACATATTTTTCACAAATGTGTTATTTAAATATTTTCTTTATACCATCAGGAGGTTTAAAATATTAAGTGGGCCTGACATTATTTCTCAAAAATTTATAGAAAATCTGTCCTTTTCATTTATTTTTTTACTGGCATTTGAATATGTGTTACTGTTTTTAAAGTCAATACATCATATTTTAAATCATTCATTTTCCAAGACAAATAGTTTTTACCAACCTATTATAAAAAGCTTTATTAGTTACATATGAAAGCACCCAAACAAGAGTGATAAATATTACACAAATTCAACATAGACGTATATTACACTAAGCTGTGTTTGCATTATTCAGATGTAAGGGGAGGGAGTTATGTAGAGAACTACTCTCCGCCAAACACGGAGTCGTGTTTGGTAATGGTCTCGTGTTTTGCTCTCCGAGTTTGCTGTAGACTGTAGAGCGCACCTTACAGGTTGTTTGGTATCCCTGACCGACAAACGCCGCCTTAATTTACGCTTTTTAACACTTTCGCATACAAAATGTAAAATTTTATAAATATGTTATAAAACCAGTTTATAAATATTTGACTTAAAACATACTTTAAACTGATGAATTATACTATATACATACATATACATTTATTTCAGAAGTATCCTGAAAAATTGAAATTTATCCCAGAGGTGGTCTGGGATACTCTGTATACTATCTTAATGTTAAACCCTTTCTGTTATTTACATAGTTGGCTGAACGTCAGTGAAGCCTATTATTCTTGGCTCTGGAAAACATTTAATGTTAGTTTGCCTGTTCGCAAAATATCACTAAAACGACCCTGATCTACATACGACCGGCAACACCGGATAAGATTTATGGTGTGTGTGACTCCATCGGATTTGGCTGAGCGCTAGCAAATATACTTTAGTTCAACGTATGGATAAAACATGATGACAGCGAGAAAATACTGTAATGTGAGATATATTATTAGATGTAGCTTTATTCATACAGTGCAAAGGAAAAAATAAAAGAGTAAGTTCTAGTGTCACTACTAAAAGTTAGAAGACTTCACCGCACTCTTCTGTTGTAGTACCCTCTCTTTCCTCACCTGAACTTTTAGTATTTAATCACTGCTATACAACTGCTAACTTATCTCAATAAACACATTTTTAAATGTGTCATTTAGAAAGATACAACAAAAAGACATTAAACTCTTAGACTTTAAAATTTGCAATGGAAACGTCATTTCTATACATACAAGACTGAGTTCTATGATGGTGCATGTAGTATTTGGTTGAAAGTCGTTGAAACATATCACTCAGTATGCTGACTCCATTTTTCTTTTGTTTTCCGGGGTTAAGTGGCAATATCTATATTATAAAACGTTTTCTTTTTCGTTTTTTATGTTAGTAAGAAGCAAACATAATTCAATACTACAAACTAATCGGTGCAAAGAAAAGTTTTAATAAATCTGAATGTGTCCTTTTAGGAAGTTGACAATGAAAATGATTTCAAAGTCGACACAAACAAATTATTTTTTGTCTCCACTATGTATCTTCAGATATTATGTTTTCATTTCATAAATTAAATAGAAACCGACTCAAAATAGCATTCAACAACAGAAACGTGTGCCAGGAATCTTTAATAGGGATATTTAGCTTTACTACCTTCAGAATGGCAACACTGATTGGACGTTAGTCTTTTGATTACACCATCAACCACGTAATGTTACACAGAATGATTACATTACATACAAAGAGCTTATTCAGTGAGGTAACATTACCTATTAAGAGTCTAAACTTTTCTCAATTTAAATAAATTGGTCTGCACCACAAAAAAATGTTATTTTAAATATTTCTATAGACTACCCATAAAACTGGCTTTTCATTGTTAAACATTATTAATGCGCGTTTACGCGGATATCGGGTTTTTCTCAAATCTGAAATGCCAAAAAGAGTTATTACCAAACACGGCGGTCATAGTTGAGGTTACACTGGAAGGGTATCGAAAAGGTTAAATACGAAACGATTTTTTTTTTAATTTATTTATTCGTGACAGTTTGAAAAACTAAAAACCAGACGTCAGACACAAGCATAATAGTTATCCCACTGTTAGTAAATACAGTAATGAGATTTAAAGTCATTACTTTAAAGGATATGTATGTGTTTTGCTATCACTGGTTTAAATCTGGTGGTATTGCTGACGGTTGGTTTTTAGTTCATGTGTAGGTACAAATACGTGATGTTGAAAAACACCATTAAATATATTAACCCTATTGATTCTCTCCTATTCCGATATCCACCAAAACTAGCGTGGCTGATTTTATTTTTTAGAATATATTTCTTTAACGATTAAAAAAAAATAGGTTGTGTGCTTGTAGAGTATAATTTGGCTGTGAAATCCTGGTCTATTAGGTTTGTATTGAAATAGCGAATATTGCTGTGTATAGCCAAAAACACCATAATTTTGCACCTTGATATTCCTCTTTATTTTATGTTACAAGGCAATACATAGTTTCATCTCACACGCCCATGGAGTTAAGTAGATATTTTGTGACTGGATTTCACTGTTAGTGATGTTTGATATGTATTACTATTATTTTAACCAACATATACTTTATCAATTACGAAAACTCTGATTTGTAATAGGAACATTGCTTTGCAAGGAGACGCTAAAGGAACAATAGAAGGTTTTCAAGGAGAAGGAACTCAGGATCTTGTTGTAATATTTTTCCTGCAGCACCCCTTAGGGGACTTTTGGAAATTATTAGCTCAGTTTAATTTTGGGTAATTGGGTTTGGAGATTGATTCTCTGCTTTCAATACAAGTGAGGAGCTTGGATAGAGCATTTAATATCTTATAACTACTATAAGCGATAAATATTTGCTTAAGACAATTTACTTTTGCATGAAACATTCTTATAGCTCTTAATAACCATTCTTATAGCTTCTTATAGTGTTAGAATGCATTTTAAAACTCTAAATTTAATATCTTAGGGCTTTGGACTTCTTCTTATGGTGATACTGGAATATAAACGGCCAGAAGTTTTACAAAGTGTAGTTTCCAGCTCCAAGTGTCCTACTTAAGCATGCTGTTACTCAAGATTTAAACAAACTCTTAAACCTTGAGTTTACCAATAAAAGGTAATTGTGTTTAAAACTGTATCTGATAAATCAAGTTAATAATTCAGGCTTGTAATGCTTTATGTTCTAAGGTAGTAAATTCTATCAAATGGAATCAACTCTTGCTATTATTATGGTTTTAAATCTTCTCTAACTTTTAATATGGGGTATTATCTAAACAGATGCTTAAGCCTAAACTTTGTTTCTTAATTTTTAAACTCATAATGTAGAACCGAGAGCCAGATTACACTACACGCACATAATTACAATGTATTTGAAATTTATATAGGATAATGTATCAAGTAAGAAATTAATCGTCATTTGGCAATAATTGTATGAAGTGGGAGGGAGGGTTTTGAGAAGGTAATGTGAAAGTGTAATTCTTTCTCAGATCTTATTTTCATAGCTTTTACTCACTTAAAAGCTTAATCGTTTGACGCATAACTAATAGTTATTTCACAGTCTTACAACTAGTAGGTAAAGAGGCTGGAATTTGTCCCTTTCAGGGACTCTATATGGTGTTATGATTCTGTATGTTCAATTGGTGTTATGAATAAATATTTATTTATGAGCTTTAGACTAAATTTTTAATTTTTCAAGCTAAAATTATTATTGTGAAAGAAAAAATTTATTTCTTCAGAAAAATTCTATAATTGGCTTGGCTATTACACAATTCATATAAACGCAACAAACACATAACTATTTGATTAACTTAATTTTCTTTATTGTTATTGCAATTTAATTAGATATAAAATCTATATCTAATTAATTTATGTATCGTCCATAACTACACCTTAAAGTCGTACCGGTTTTTAATAGGATAGACATAGACGTTCTAGAAAGTAAATTACAAGATAAAATTATTTGGTCAGGTGAAATAGAAATCCCCATGACCCAAAACAGTGATTCTAAAACTTTAATCTATTCCCATTCAAGGCACATGAATTCAATCTAAATTTGACAAAACATATATTATAAAAGAATTTTTTATGTGACAATGAGATATTCCAGGAACAAAGGGACTATTTCCATGTGTTTTACGGATTTCAAGCAACATTACATACATATTTATGGAGTAAATATTGACAAAAAATAGTTTGGTGCTCTTAGAACTTTGCCAATGGTAGTAGTTTTGAAAATCGCCTAACAGCTCCAAGAGGCTGACAACGCACGCTAGGATAATGATTTTGAGAGTCCAGTAGTTTTCTAAAGGTTGTATCTCTCAGAGGCGGTGAGTTTCCAGTGGTCGGAATCACGTAGCGGTCCGGATTCTCGAAATTCACAGATAGGGAGTTTCCGCTCTGAAAAAGATATTTGTAGAGGCACTGGTAACTAATAACGGTGTTGTTATTGTGGGTCAGAGACAGTTTTAGCACCATAATGATACATCTGCTGTGTATGGCATTTTGTGGTTGTAACCTGCCCTAGAGTCCGGGCTAGTGTTTACCTCGTGCTTTATAACAGTGGTAACTAATAACGGTGCTGTTATTGTGGGTCAGACAGTTTTAGCACCATAATGATACATCTGCTGTGTATGGCATTTTGTGGTTGTAACCTACCCTAGAGCTCAGATTAATGTTTACCTTGTGCTCTGAAACACTGGTAACTAACAACGGTGTTGTTATTGTGGGTCAGACAGTTTTAGCACCATAATGATACATCTGCTGTGTATGGCATTTTGTGGTTGTAACCTGCCCTAGACCTCAGGCTAGTGTTTACCTCGTGCTCTATAACAGTGGTAACTAATAACGGTGTTGTTATTGTGGGTCAGACAGTTTTAGCACCATAATGATACATCTGCTGTGTATGGCATTTTGTGGTTGTAACCTGCCCTAGAGTTCAGGCTAGTGTTTACCTCGTGCTCTAGAACATTGGTAACTAATAACGGTGCTGTTATTGTGGGTCAGACAGTTTTAGCACCATAATGATACATCTGCTGTGTATGGCATTTTGTGGTTGTAACCTGCCCTAGACCTCAGGCTAGTGTTTACCTCGTGCTCTATAACAGTGGTAACTAATAACGGTGTTGTTATTGTGGGTCAGGACAGTTTTAGCACCATAATGATACATCTGCTGTGTATGGCATTTTGTGGTTGTAACCTGCCCTAGAGTTTCAGGCTAGTGTTTACCTCGTGCTCTAGAACATTGGTAACGAATAACGGTGTTGTTATTGTGGGTCAGACAGTTTTAGCACCATAATGATACATCTGCTGTGTATGGCATTTTGTGGTTGTAACCTGCCCTAGACCTCAGGCTAGTGTTTACCTCGTGCTCTATAACAGTGGTAACTAATAACGGTGTTGTTATTGTGGGTCAGACAGTTTTAGCACCATAATGATACATCTGCTGTGTATGGCATTTTGTGGTTGTAACCTGCCCTAGAGTTCAGGCTAGTGTTTATCTCGTGCTCTATAACAGTTGGTAACTAATAACGGTGTTGTTATTGTGGATCAGACAGTTTTAGCACCATAATGATACATGTGCTGTGTATGGCATTTTGTGGTTGTAACCTGCCCTAGAGCTCGGGCTAGTGTTTACCTCGTGCTCTATAACAGTGGTAACTAATAACGGTGTTGTTATTGTGGATCAGACAGTTTTAGCACCATAATGATACATCTGCTGTGTATGGCATTTTGTGGTTGTAACCTGCCCTAGAGCTCGGGCTAGTGTTTACCTCGTGCTCTATAACAGTGGTAACTAATAACGGTGCTGTTATTGTGGGTCAGACAGTGTTTTAGCACCGTAATGATACATGTGCTGTGTATGGCATTTTGTGGTTGTAACCTGCCCTAGACCTTAGGCTAGTGTTTACCTCGTGCTCTATAACAGTGGTAACTAATAACCGTGTTTTAAGTTATATTTTACATACTGATATCCTGTTGTTCAATTACTATATTTCAACATTCATAACCAGAAAGCGTGGTCGGAGTTATCATTTCATGTATATATATATATATATATATATATATATATATATATATATATATATATATATGAAATGAAATATATATATAATAAACAAACATGAATCTAAATATACTTTAAATTATATTCATAAATAAAAAAAATAACAATACTCTCTCGGCCTATACTACGTGTATATACATAAAAATTACATTTTTTATTTATGTTCCAACATTTCATACCTAAAAACTTATGAAGGAGAAATAAATAAATCTATTTTTCTCTGTTTAGTAAAGTAATCTTAGGCTATGTGTTAAACTTAAAAAAATAGTGTAAACCAAAGCCCAATCGCAATATCTATTATAAACATTATGCGAGTGTAAGGTCCAGAAATGTATTCAGCGAAAGCTGAGAGCACATAGAGCACAAAACACAATGGGGAAATATATTTCAGAAACAAACAAATTTGACAAACTGGGCTGCTTGTAATGCGGCAACCCTTACTTTGACAAATTACAGCATCATCACCTGAATACCAACTACAGACCTTGTTCTCAATGTGAAACTTGTGTATCTGTCACAAATTGTACCCTTAAGTATGCAGGTTCACTAATACAGTATATTCACTGAACTACATTATAGCAGTGTGTTAACAATTCACTTATTTGTACTAACATTCTAACTTTAAATAGCGTGACATTAAATAAATGCATAATTGCTCACAACTCAATATTCTAGATTTTTCCAAATGACTGCCAGACAGATTTTTCATCTTATAATAAATGAAAATAACTTATAACTGCAATCATTTCAAAGTTACATCTGATTTTCAGAACAACTCCACCCACTTAAATATAATAGTATCGGTATTCACCATGCAAACCATTTTTATCTTAATCAATCCCCCTTAACCTGGGCTTAAACGTTCAAAATGCCACATTTTGAGGCATCCAGCGAGTCTATTTTAAATGGTCACCCCAAAGCAGGAGAAGGCCTTTCTGCCAGCTTCTAGTCTTACATGCGGGGAAATTGGAGTTGACGGTCATTATGGGTTTTGTGTTGTGCGAATTTATCCTGAAACTTTTGCCTCTCACGTAAGTACTGTGGTTCCCAGTGAACAAATATTTTTTGAGTCATGCAGTTATCCAGAATCCTGCTAAGTTTATCCATTGTGATCATTTCGATGCTAGGGGACCAATGACTGTACTAGCTGTAAGGTTGTATACTCTGGTAACATATTTCTGAACCTGTACAGATCCCCCAGTCTTTCATAGCAAGCTGGATACCGTGAGTAACATAGTCAGAGAAGGATAAATCCTTATCTAAGATGAATCCAAGTGTCTTTACTTTCACACATCCGGACAAACTCATTAACAAGCTTAACCTCAATTTCACTCACGGCAAGGTTTTGAGGAGCTAGTTGAAATACAGAGCATTTGCCCTTTCTTGAGTTTCAGTCCATTATCGGCAACCCATTTAAAAATATTGTTAAGGACAGTGTTTATTTTTAATATGGTATTAACTGCTGGTTTGGCTCATAAGACAAGTGCAGCTGGCATAATCATCGGCATACATGTAAAGTTTGCAATGCTGCACACATCTAAGGGAGTAATATTTGTGCAAATAAAGACATTACTAATGTTTGATATATCTTGAAGATAGGGAATGCATCACCAACTACTAGAAAAAATATGTTTCTACAGCGTAAAGAACTTTATGTTTTTAAATATATTAATGAGGTATAATAAGATATCGTCTACACAGATATTTACACAAGAAGGACGATAGGACGAGTCGGTGCATTAGCTAGTCGATGTCCCGACAAAGCTGTTAGGACAAGCAGGGATCAAGTCAAGGGCACATTTATCGACAACACAAACTTAATGTTGGGTTACGAAGAAAACTCTTAGAATCTGGAAAGGAAGTTCACCAATTAGGTCATTTAACAGATTTTAAACCGTTTAAAGCTAATGAATACGTACCTCGCGTGCAGAAAATATACATGACGTCATCCAGTTAGATATAGGTTTACTAGCGAACTCTAGCGTTAGCGAGACGAAATACTAGTGAACTGCTATTAGTTGCCTGCATAATCTATAAACATCACTAGCGCTATCTCTGTTCATCGAGACGTACTACCAACCAATAAATAAAATATCTTGGTGTATCTCATAATACATATATTCAATTATATAATTTTTCAGTTACGTAATCTTATTATAAATACTTTACTTCTTGTTAATTTTCACTTTATCTAGGTCAAGGATATTAATATTCAGTTATACACTATAACATAAATTACTGCAAAATATCCAGTGTTACTCTATCAGTTTTTAAATTGTATTAGTGATGGAAAACCCGTTGAAAATTCTCTGTGCATTTTAAAATCTAACAGATGGTAGCTCTCACATGCCTACTGCTTCAGTATAATCGACTTACATTAGCAGGGGTTCAACTCGGCCAAAGTAAAGAGACAATATAGTGCTGTATTAGTGACAACCATTAACAGCTGTAATGTTATTCAGCAAGAGACAAAGTCACCATGAGGTCAAATCAAATCCTGTGGAAACATATGAGGACACACAACATACATCTCACCTTTTTTAAACTAGAATACATAATTTAGTATGCCAAAGGTGAATATTTATGAAGGCTAATGTATGGGATAAACTGATAACCACAAAATTAGTTAATCTTGTTGTAATGAATCCTTCCTGGAATTTAATTTCAAAAGTGGCACCCCACCAACATCAACCCCTCCACCCGCTATCAACGTAAACATACCTTGTACTATATTTGAGATGCAAGCATTATATTTTTGATGTCAATATTTTCTTGTATCAAGAAAAGAACACAATAACCTATTTCAACTAGTCTATAATATTTTGTTACTTCTAGATATTTCTTTAGACAGATTATTTTTAAATTATTGGTTGGCAGACTAAAACCACTCGATATAAATTTTTGAACGGGAAGTTTCTTCGTCAAATTCAAATACCGAGACAGTTTTAATATTAAAAAAATAACAAACAAGTGGAAACAATTGTAAACTTAACTAGGGTTTTTGGCAGAGTTAAAGTAACCGAACCGTTAAACTAAAAATAATAATGAATTATTATTTGTGTTTAATATTAATTTGGAGTGAAATCACAATTATATCGTTAATAAGAGGACTTTAAAGAGCCCATAAATGTACATGTATAGTAAAAACATAAAAGAAATAACTTTTTTATAATCAACGGAAAATACAGTTTTATGAAACAATATTTTACTTTGGTAAATTTAACAATGCAAAAGTTTAAATGTATCAAAAATCGACAATAACAGTAACATATGACGGAATATTTTGTGAAAAACAGGCTAACGTGTTTTTTTTTTTTTTTTTTGTAAATATTTGTTTAATTGCATTTATATAAAATAGACACTATGTATATAAAATATGACACAAACGTTAAAGCAGTTAAAATAAAATATAAAACTATTGGTAGTGCTAAAAAACTATGATTATATGAAAATATATGGTTTACAATATATAGTTATTATTACATTTCTTCTTTTTAACAAAGGAAGAAAATATTACTGACATTTAAGGAAGGTGAAAAAATTGAAAAATACATTTATTTCTTTTATTTTTCTTTATTTGCATGATGTTTGTCCAATATAATAGTTTTTGCACCCACAACTAATTTCATAAATCACATTCATAGTTTCTTGTTGTTTGTTTTTTGGTGTTTATATGGTCAAGAAACTTCTTATATTGGATCAAAACAGTACGGATGTTAAAGTTAAAATTTATATGTTACCAATTTTCATGTTCCTCTTACGTGGAATATTTATTGTAGTAATATAATTTAGATTATCTTTTTCGATAATTTGATTGTAAAATTTATTTTTAGTTTTGAATTATTCAGTAATTACCTCGTAATATAGGTTATTTAATTTTAACTAAACATTCATTATACTCTAAAAATTAATAAAAATTTCTTCAATTCTAAAACCACTTCCATCAAGTAAACAAATTAATAGTCAATTTTGCTAATTCTCTCGTAGTTCAAAGTAAAAGATTATCGAAAGTTTTAAATATGAATAATTAAATTTTTAATTTCCTAATTTTAGACAATATTAACCGTCATACACATAAATAATATGTATATAAGCCTTAGTTAGCTACTGCATATACTTAAATACGTAGTTACTTAAATGTGCCACTTTAAGTAACTGGTCGTATATGGTTTGGTTACGTTGATTCAACACATTTAGTGTCTGTCATTTGCCTTTTTGTGTGTCATGGTAAGGAATATATTAGGTGACAAAAATATCTTCGAATATTAAAAATGTATTTTGTATAATATCATTAACCGTTTCGATACCACCCCATTTCGACCACTACCAACAATAACGTGGCTAACGATTGTTTTTTTCTCAGGGAACATTTTTGTATCGATTTACAGAAAATCAGGATCTGTACTTATAAAAATCCAAATTGGTTCTTAGCTCCTATTCAAGATCGTGTTATAAAGCTAAGCCTCAGCCTTTAAGTATGTACTAGAAGTCAAATCTGCATTAATCTTTATTTTAAAATGCTTACTTATATCTAGTTTACAGGTATTAATCCAAACATAGTTTGTTATGAAGAACTGTGAAAATTTAAGTTATTAAATGATAAGACTTTCAATTCAGTGGAGGGTGACGTAACATTTCAGTGAGTGTAAAGGTTGCTAGGAACCAGGACAGTAGAATATAGTCTGAGCCAGTGACCACATTGCATTCACCGCACTCAGCCAACTGTGAGGAGTCCACAGCAGGAATAGAATAACTCACCTGACATGGCCGCTTTAGCGAGTTTACGAAAGAATACACTCTGTAAATATTTCTGCAGAGGTAACTCTGGTGTTTTTCTTTAAAAATAACCTAGGAATTTCTGTCTAAAATAAAATGAATATTGTACTAGCTATTCTTAACCATTAAGGTCTACGTATAATGTCTTCATTACAGTAATATTTGTTTACTTTTAATTTTAATGTCCCTACTCTGTTATATTCATTCTATTAGCTTGTACATTGTATGAAGTATTAAATTTTACTTTTATTATGTGAACATTAATAGGTTTTAAAATAAAATTGCTTTACTTTCGGTAATATGTTATAATCATACTCACGTGTCACACAGGAGTACAGGATGAGGCTATGTCTGTTTTTAAGAATGTTCAGTTGAATGAGATGAATTAAATGCGTCACATGAAACGTCTCACGAATCGCTACATGACAGATGTTTGCAACATTTGTATTATTGGCTGAGAGTTAGTGAAGGGCAGGAATAGTTTCATTTCTGACTATCAAAACGATATCTTAAAAACCAACTGACCGTGACTTGAAATTATGCATTAAGTTTCATGTAAATAATAATAAGTAACATCATGGTGACACCAAACAAATTGTAGAATAAATAAATTTTAAATATATGACATTTTAACATGTGACATAATTAAACATCTAATAGCGAAAATTCACATACACTGTTTACTGGATGCTGTTTTCACTGAAACCGGCCATGTTTAAGCTACAGTAACCAGGTTTTAGTGACCGTGACAGTTTAAACCGTTACACCGTGAAACATTAATGAAAAGGTGCCCAGGAATTTCTTTCAAAATCTGAGTGCTTCTTTTCAAAGCAGTAGCCTATATTTCACCATTTACAGCTGGCGCTTCTAGAATTCAATATTATGAGATACGTGGAAGTTGATAGATCTCTGTCACCCTACATAAGCCTGCTGTCTGAATCCAAATAGTTATGAGTATGAAACATACAATAGCAATATTTCAAGAGCTCCAATAGTAGTAATTCATAGTCAAAACTACCACTTTAAGAAACTCAATTCATAATTGACTTAGCATTCCTGAAAATCTGCTATGTACTTGAAACGCCATTGTAATAGAACTGCCAAAATGAAAAATCATCGTTTCAAGCAGTTATAACCCCGTAACTAAGAATCAACAGCACACTTAAGATAGTTTCTTATTGTTTATGATTTTTTGATCTTGTATTTTCTGTTTGTAATTAAGCGTTGTAAGTATAAACTATATTTATAGATATGGAAAAGCTACATGTATAAAGTTTTGGATGTTTTGTTATTAATGTCATTACCTGTCTTAGTTAATTTTTACCAGTTAAATTTAAAAAAATGTTTTTTCCAAAATGATGGATCACTAAAAGTAGTTAATTTTTTCTATGAAAATTCTCGACTTTGAGCTCAAATATTTGTCAGAAGGTTTCTACGAAATTAATAATTATAATTAGAGATATAACACTTTTATGAAATGTTCTCCAAATAAATTTTTATAAATATCGTTCTTGTGAGAGCGAATGACGACAAACCCACTTGTTTTTATACGACACTTAAGTGGTTTCATTACAAGGATGTAGCTGTACATAACAAAGACAGAGTACGGTAACTGCCTCCTTTTGAATAATCATTAGGACTTTGATGGCGCCATTCTGTAGCTCCCATTAATTTCCCAACGTTGATTATCGTGTTCAGAGATTCGTAGCAGCGAGCATTTCAATATAGAATATATTTATAGCAATACAAAAGTCATCAAATGTATAACAAGTGTTTAAAAATTGAAATCTTTCATCTAATTTACGTGAAAAAACCAATAAGGTGGCATATCTTGGTTCCATTCTCTACAGTCTGGACTTCATGCTGTTCGTCTGATATCATTTAATTACTTTAACTTTTAGTGGCAGTTCGTTGTTCCTTTGCTTAGTTATTTAATGCCCTTAGGGATGTTTTCACTTGAAGAAGAGGGTGGATTTCAATCCTCGAAACGCTTTTTTACTTTTGTTGTTAAATTAATTTATTTTTATTTTTAAACGATTAAGTTTTTTAATAACCAATATAAGTATTGAAAATAATCTATCAAGGTTTATAATGCGTATTACATACTATTTAAAGTGGTACAAATGCACTTACATTTTACGACTAAAAGTAATGGTTTAAATAGTTTTAAGATTGTCAAGTTTCTTATGGACGTAGTAAGGATTGCTTCTAATACTGTGTCTGTTCTTAACATTGGTTTCGGAAAAAGAGAAAATTGATTATTCGGATTGAAATAAGAGTACAGTCTCTGATCAACACTTTTTTTAAAGAAACCCGTAAGTCGGAGAGTAGATCCCAGGCAGTAACCATGGACCTCTCAAAACCTAAGTAAGAAAATGTCACGAAGTTGTAAAGCGTGGAACTACAGTTCGTTTACTGCTTGAAACTACGGACCTCAACTTGCCGCGGAATCGACTCCCGCGTGGTGACAATAATGATAGCTTCTGCAGCAATGTGTCACCGTCAAAGCCTGGCTGCTTACTCAGTAGGCAGGAACGCCCAATGTTCTCTGTCTTTGTTCAGTACCAGAACGTCCTTGATTGACATAATTTATGAATAACCTTGTTGAACCCTCTTTCAGGAGATTAAATGTTGACCTTTTTCTAAATGGAACTACTTTAGGAATGCATAAAAGATTCAATTTCTCTAAGTTATATTACACTTAGATTACAAAGACATTAAATGCGAACTATTGTAGCTTCTATAAAGTTTTTTTCAGTAGATTTTACAGTAGAGAGAAGTGTGATAGAGGAGATACTTGGGAATAATCCAAATGATAATGTGTTGAAATAAAAATATTATATCATCTGTATAAGAGATAATTCAAATTTTTATTTTTTTTAGTTTGATAATGCATTTCTTTACTATGTATAATAAAATTGAGTTTAGAATAACACCATATTTTTGTAGGAACAATTTAATAAATTAATACTGTTAAGATTGCAATATTGATCCTGATACTTTGATAATGGTTTGGGGAAAATTGGGTTTGAGGATATTCGAATAGGGAACACATCCTTGAACGATTTCTATCCTTAAATCCTTCAAATGTTTTCAGCTGAAGTCTAATCCAATAACTACTTCAAACCTATATAACTCAAATGCTTCATTCACTTTATATATATAATAATTTACTTCATGAAGCCATAAGTCTATTTAATTTCGAATAATTTACTGCATAATCTAAAGAAATGCGTAATGCTAAATTATATGACTACAGAATTTCACTACTGTACTGATGTAAATACCCAAGTTTATGTCTAGTTCTCGCCTCATTAGTTTTTAAATTGTATTGGAAAGACCACTATAGACGACTATAATGTCCACGTCCTAGGTATCTTAGAAAGTGAAAGATTATTGATTATAATAAATAATAATTTTAAAAGTATTAATTCCATTTCCAGTGATTTTCAACTTTATTTCTATACAAGATAACATCTAAGAAGTTAAACACCACAATTGTACGTAAATTTAAACGTAGCATAATAGTGAAACATATTTAATGAAATCACTTACAGCAAAAAGTATTCTTAAGGACTCCAATCACCAAGAGAAATTGACTTTGGAGGAAAAGATTCAGAAAAAAACTGCTTTGAACTTGAAGTCAATTAAACATTTTTTTATTTCTGTTTGATAATAATGTAAAAGTTTGGTTATAAATTCCAAAAAGGCTTGTAAATAATAGTAATAATGGTATAAATATAAAAAACATCCCTTAAAATATCGCAAATAATTGTCGGTACACATATTTAATATATTCTATACCGTGTTTATATAACTCATCATACTATACATTATATCACCATTCTTGATTTTGTAATTGCAATTTAATATCTATGAATGATACGGAGCTAGAATTTTCTGAAGAATCATATTTTAGCCTCCAATCTGTTTTTTTTTCCTTCTAAAACGGTGTTTTATTGCTTTTTAACCACATTGGACCATGTAACGGAAGATAATTGTATTCGTTTAGTTTAGGTTTCACCTGATGCTGTTTTAATGAAGCTGATACTTATCGGTTAGAATAATAATTATGCAAATACTTTTTAAAATATTCCAAAAATACTTTCAGTAAATTAACGTACAAGAGTACAGCATGGTTGTAGCAGGAGAGTGCACGGGTAATGTGTTCTACCGTGTTATCAAAGTACTGTGATTTAATTATGAACGATAAACTCCCTTACAACTTGTAATGCATGAGTTCCTGCTAAAGACAAATTAACGTACAAGAGTACAGTAAGGTTGTAGCAGGATAGTGCACTGTAATGTGTTCTACCGTGTTATCAAAGTACTGTGATTTAATTATGAACGATAAACTCCCTTACAACTTGTAATGCATGAGTTCCTGCTATCGACAAATTAACGTACAAAATTACAGTAAGGTTGTAGCAGAGAGTGCAAGGGTAATGAGTTCTACCGTGTTATCAAAGTACTGTGATTTAATTATGAACGATAAACTCCCTTACAACTTGTAATGCATGAGTTCCTGCTATCGAAAAATTAACGTACAAGAGTACAGTAAGGTTGTAGCAGGAGAGTGCACGGGTAATGTGTTCTACCGTGTTATAAAAGTACTTTGATTTAATTATGAACGATAAACTCCCTTACAACTTGTAATGCATGAGTTCTTGCTACCGACAAATTAACGTACAAGAGTACAGTAAGGTTGTAGCAGAGAGTGCAAGGGTAATGTGTTCTACCGTGGTATCAAAGTACTGTGATTTAATTATGAACGATAAACTCCCTTACAACTTGTAATGCATGAGTTCCTGCTATCGACAAATTACAACCCTATCGACTGAACACAAACTACTTTACTGCATTTGTTCGGTATACATTATTGTCTTCATTTACGTAGGAAACTAGCTTCTGTGTACACAATAATCTCTTGCTCTATTTGAAAATGTCTAAAATGATTAAGGAAGTTTTTATGGAATATATTTTACAACCGTTATACATTTGAAAATATGTCGCTCCTAGTCAGGGGATTAAACATTACTTCAACTTTTTGTTTCTATAACGGAATGCGAAAATGAGATAGTATTTTTTACTCTTCAGCGAA
This sequence comes from Homalodisca vitripennis, assembly GCF_021130785.1. Taxonomy (NCBI): domain Eukaryota; kingdom Metazoa; phylum Arthropoda; class Insecta; order Hemiptera; family Cicadellidae; genus Homalodisca; species Homalodisca vitripennis. The sequence goes on from NC_060213.1 coordinate 132,004,408, forward strand.
TGAAAAAGTTTAAATTTAATAGGTTCGGAAACAATTCCTTTCCAATAATATTGTTTATTTAGGATTAATTTAAGAGGTAATATTATTGTCTTTACAAATATGTATACTCATAGTTTATGGAACAATAGTAATACAAAGAAAATACAGCAATGCAAATGCAAAATCATTCACACGAACCTCAACCTTGATACATGTGCATTTATATTATAACAATGGTTTTACTACCTACCATCTGTTCGATACCACCTTCCAATACTATAATTTTGTACGAGTCTATATTCTATGCTAAGGGATTAAGTTTTCTATGCTGTAGGGAAATAATATTTGAAGAAAAATAACGGTAAAGTTGTATAAAAAGATAAAAATCTCCAATTAGAATTGTTAAACGAGAAACACAATAACTTTTTTTTGTGGAATTGTCTGCCAAGCTGTAGGATCGTGTCTAAAACATCGTATACATGTCACCAATTCCTTATGGATCTCTTTACACAGATTTGGACTTTAAATATTGTTGGGATAATATATATGCGAACATATTTCTGAATAACTATGTAAAAATAAAGGTAAAATAAATTATGTAATTTCTCAAAATAAGATCCGCGGATGTAAGAACAATAAGACAGCAGGTTTTTATGGTAGTCGACTTTTGTAACTGGATTATAACAGGGGTGACTCTGAGTTGGCAATAGATCTCTCTGATCTTGTGATTGGATAGTCGAAGGCCAATAAAAGGCTACTGTGATAGGTGGTTAGTGGAAGGGTTTGGTATAAAAATATCCGACACACGCATTTGGCGTTCTTTTGAATATTATTTCGCGGTTTAATTGTTGATGTTTTCGAATAAAATTCTTATTCTACGAGTATGCGCGGGGTTTTGCGTAAGTTTATATGTCTTTAATAGTGGAATTACGATTTGTATCTGGGAAATTTGTTGCAAAGTAATGATAGCTTAATTTTACAGAGAATTTTCAATTTTTGTTACAAAATCGAAATAAGAAGATTTGGAATTCACTTACTAATAAACGCAAGTTTTCAAGGGTGCACATGCCGTTACAAGTATTTTTAAAGTAAACTCTTTTATTAAGATATTATTTAAAATTTACTTCTAATAACCATTTAGCATACAACAGTCAGAAATACTTTTATACATCAATATCTAAAGCTTTTAGTTAATATTTTTGGATGAAATAGAGTTATATTACAATTAGATGGATTTGAGTCTGTACCAACAGTAATAGGTTGTTGTTACATATGGGGTATGAAGAGTTTATTCAGGATTTTTTTATTTAAGTTTTATTTAGCTTTATTTGTAATAGAAAAAAAAAAATATTGTTAACTAAACCATAAATTTTATTTTATTTTACTTTTATGATAAAGCAAAATTTTTTGTTCGATTTTACATTTTGAACAATAGTTAAATTTTCAATATTTTGTTCCAAAGAAAAAAAACCTTCTCTTGAGAAAACCTTTACAACACAAGTGGCCGTGTATGATTTTCGGCAATAAATCTAAGTATATAAAAAGTGCAAGGAATGTTCTTTTAAGTTAAATTTATTTTCTAATTATTAATCTGCTATTCAATAAATTATTTAAAGAGTTATCTAAAAAGTATTCTCCTGTCTATCTACCCTAACAAATATAATTAATTGGTTTTTAAACAGGATAATTAAATGCAGTTAAACTAATCAAGAAATAATGATAAGGGATTTTATAAAACATGTAGATCTCTTTATACTGCATTAATAGCAAGATAAAATGGAGCTAAACTCAGTATTCGTATCGAATAAAATTATTATAGTTTACCAAACTTACATACTTAAAGAATTAATTAATATAGGAAAAACAATTATCTTTACTCCGCGACAAGTAAGTCCTGTACTAAATATCTAAGGTTATACAATTCTAAGAATGTAAGTAAATGATTACTAGAATACTACTAATGTAGCAATTTATCTAAATGTACTTAAATTCTAGGAAACAGAAACAACTTTATAACTACTAAACTCGCAAAGAACATCATTATAACCACGGATAAACTGTTTCAGCTCTTGAAAAGTTGCAAAGCACCCAGAATGCTACAAGGAGTTTTTCAAACAAAGACGAAAGTTACAAAATTGTGTTGTTATTAGTACAAGAAGTGTTAACAGACGCTCATTATAAATATCGGAGAAATCTCACGCCTTCATTCAGTATTTATTTTGGAACAGATTTATTTCATTCCAGTGTAGGTGGAAGAAAACTCACCACTTTATGTGTAGCAAATAATACTATATATAAGTACCTTAAGTATAAGTTGCACGGAGGAAAGAACTTACTTTTAGCGTCACGGAACGTCACGCTTGTTCGCTATGTAGCCACTAGGGGCGGCCATTTTGATGTCAGAGCATTTTTTCATTCCCCCCTTTAGTGGCCATCCATATTTCCTAGTACTATTATACATTGCCCATAGCAAAATCCAAAATTGTCAACAGCCGATGGAGAAACTAATGGAAGGTTCAGGTCCATAGGATTACCCAGTAATCACTAACCGCGAAGTACTGAGATTTAAGGGTTTCTAATTAGGTATATTTAGTTTATGCGGAGGATGGTAAATAAAAAAAATTAATCGCAGGCTAATGATGTAAATTTAAATATTTAATGTTTCCATCCTTTCCTCTAATTGGTCAATTCATAACCATTAAACCTAGTGATTGTTAGAAAACTTCAATCCAAATATGTGACTGACAAAAGCTCTATACAAAACTAAAACTGACTACTTATGTTAAATGTTATAAGAACTATCTTTAAATACTGTCAGCATTAATATTGAAGCCAGCGAAAGGATTTTACACATGTAATCTCTTTATTTGTGAGAGTAAAAACTTTGTTTTTTTCATTATTTAATTTAATATTTTAATCATAAATCAACGAAGTATATTTATGCAAATTTATAGATTATGAACTTATTAAGACACACGGACATGCTAACATTGAACATGAGACAAGGGTGCTATCAAACCATAATAAATAATAATTTCGTACATTCTGATTCCCATTCAAACTCAATTTATTTTGGAATACTTACTAGCAGATAAAAGAAAAATGTAATGTTTACAGTCATCATCAATCTCTTATAGATGTACTGAGTTTAATTTACAATTGATTTATTCTGCTATTATTGTTTCGATCATGGTTACCCATAAGACAAATGTAAGAATGTTCGCTAGCGCTCAGCCTTACACCTTGGAGTGAATCGCACCATCACTGAACGAGTGGAAGGCATCGCTAACGCTAAGTACATTAAAATCCATTCCAATGAATGTAACTCCCAAATGTGCTGGATGTGTGTCACCGTCGGCCAAAGGAAGATAAGGTCCGGACCTGGCTGTCTCATGTCAGATTATAAGATACTCTGTCAGTTGCGTGTCAGGTTACTGGCCCAACATTAGACCAACTACAGTTGGACAACTGCTTGAGACACTGAACTGATTCTAATCAATCGGAGGAAATTAATAAAATTTTAATCTAGAAAACGACGTCGTAAAATCACTTTTTGTGCATTTAAATATAATAATTTGTGTGGGTTTTTTATATACTTATTTCAAAGATGTTGAGGTTATTTTTTACGATTTTTGGTTTAACCGAAATTTAGATTATCCGACCTCCGCTTTATCACGTGATGGTCGGTTGAAAGAGAGATCAATGTAATGATGGCATTACGTTTTTAAATAATTTGAACGTATTTCATCACATTTACCTTGACGCTGAGAGGTGTAAGCACAATGACATTATATGTACACTTTGAAAAAGAGCTTGTAGGGATATAAACCGAACTTTAGCCATAAGACACCGTAAATAATAGATTTGTAGAATATCTCTTTTCTTCTTCAGTTGTAAAAATCTAAGATAACGTTAAGAATACGCAAAATTAAGCTATCATTTTCTTAATTTTGACACCTGAAGAAGGTGACAGATAGCCATTTATGAAACGTTGTCTCCAAAGTGATTTTGCGATGATTCCGATGTCTGCAATATATTATAAATTTTTAATCATCCATCAACAAGAATGAGCTGTAACAATATTGTCAATAAGTCATAATTTGTGGCTAATGATTCAAATTTGCAATTTGGCAAATAAATTCCAATAGCTTCCATAAAGATGGAATATGAAATTACATTAACTTGAATGGTCCCGTTAATGCTTATTTCTGCTCAAAGTTCGAGGTTTACAGAAAGTGTTAATGAAATAAAAGGATATATCTCGCTCTCGCCTTTTGCATAAGAGTGAGAGTAGCGAAATATCCCTAAAGCTTATTAAAGCTAAACCGTTAATGGTGTAGGGGTAAAGATGATAATCCTTTAAATGAAACTTCTCGTTGGACTTAATTAAAACACACACACGCATTTTGTGTCACCTCTTTGAACTAAAGTAATTTATGAGTTTGCCGGTGATTTAATTGAAATACTAAGTATAAAAACTTAGTTGAAACGTAACTCTACGACACAGTTTTACATAATTTGTAAGTTTAATTAAAGTTTATGCTCGGAATTAATTATATACTATATACCGCTCAGCCTTTAATTTACAATGAAACTAGAGATTTCTTAATAAATGTGTTAATAAATTAAATTAAATAAATATTAATTTATTCTTTTTGTGAATATTAATTATAAAAACGTATTGAATAAGCGTTAGTGATGCCTATCACGAGGACTGGAATAATTTTATTAGCTGTCTGTTGTCTGTCCTCAAATCTATTAAATTACAAGAAATGGCTTTTGGCTAGAGGCAACAATTGATTATGGATTCTAAGATTTGCGAAATATTGAAGTGAGTACTTTCCCGTTCACCTATCACATCAGCATTGTTCCCCCACAACCGGTACCTGAAATCGGTCCATCAACAACCCGTGTCATTAAATTCGTAGAAAAGTTAGTTTTAAACTTTCAACCACAATTAGGATCGTTGAAACTTTAGAATAACTTAAGAATCCTAACTTGTAACAAACCAAACATTGAGAAAAAAGTTAAGTAACATTACTCGTGTTTACTTCCCTGTTTCGTCCCATAAATATCTAAAGTTTGGAGTTAGTGTTATTGAAATGATAATGGAACGATGTGTCATAAATAAAGCAAAGAGTCCTTGGAAATTTCATTGGAATGGCAGTTATATTATATTCTATGCTGAAAAACCCATAAAACTCATTTAAGATGATTTTTATCAGTACAGTTATTAGTAAAATGTGTACGAACTAAATCCTTGGGCCTCCATTTCCAGTACATGTTATTTCAACTATAAGGTGGCTTATAACAAAATTTAATTGGTTTTGTTATTCTTTTTGTAATTATTACTACGATTACCAAAACTATGAACCACACACTGTAACATCACAAACTTGAGTATAGTGAGCAAGAAGTTCTGTGTATAACAATTATTTTCATGATTTTATCCAAACATTAATATGTATTAGAACACCTATAAAATAACTTTTTTCTTAAGGCTATTGGATTAAATTATTTTCCAGTCCGGGACATCCTCCTGGAAAAGAAACCGATCTGGACCGCAAAGTGGCCCAGATCAATTAACCGAGCGGCTGAATAAGGAGCGAGCCCCAAGGGCTTAAATTTAGGCCTAGCCTGACGTAATGTGATAAATAATTCCAGGTTAGAATCCTAAATAGTAGAGGAGGTATTTTAGTGGGTAAACCCGTTTCTAGGGGAGTCCCACTAAGGGCTGGCCACCTGCGTGCGTAATTGCATTTTTGCTGCCTCTCCTTCAAAAAAAGCCTATTGGATTACAATAACGGTAAAACACAAGTTAATGAAATACAAAAAATTATCATGGAAAAGGTGCTAGATCATTTATGAATTTCTAATCTACATGCAGATTGAGTCTTTTCAAACAGAACACCTGGGATTGAGTTGAGCCCGTCACAATAAACAAACAGTGTCCCATAAACAAACCGACCTGACTGTGTAACCCTGTCTGAATATTCAGTTTCTGCTTAGTTAATATAAAGTTCAAAGGTTAGGGGCAATTCGCTTCACAGGACAGGGAACATGTACATTTGCATGAATACATGTTTTATTAGATTTTAACATACTACCGAATAACAAATTGTGTGTAATAAGAATATTTGTTTAAATAAACTTCATTTATTACCAATAACCAAGAACATTGTGTTTCAAATATTAACCAGTGCATTTGTTTATTCTTGTTTCTGAGTCTGTTGAAAAATATTTGAGCTTGTGTTTTTGGATTTTTCAATATGTAACAATTTTCAATATACATTTTCAAGTTCCACATGTATTTCCTGAGAGAATATTTTTGTTATTAATTATGTTTTCGTGAATTATTTCACCTTTAAAGGGTTAATAGTTACCTTAGTTACCTTAACAACACAGGGATGCACCATATCTCTAGTCGCATAACAGGCTTTTCTGAAGTTGGATGTCACACAATGTGATTTTGCTGGCTGTAGTGAATAATTTTAAATGCTCTTGTGGGTATCCGTGATGCCAACTAAAGAATAAATAAAATAAATAAACTTTAAACAAACTGAGTAAAATCATATGATATTTACACATGAGCCATTTTTATTCATACAGCAAAACGAAAATGTAATAATGTGGAAATTCAATATAAAAAGATATTAAAATTTGCGTAAAATTTCATTCTACATGGATAACAATAACTTCAATGATGATTCATATCAATCATCTCATGGTTCCTAAATTCCACAACACATACAACGCCATCACTTGATGACTTGGTGTAAGACTAATAGTATTTGGAAACTGCTACAAAACCTAATTTAATGAATAAACATGTTAATTTATCATTTGGCAAGATATCTTGAAAGAATTTCATCTATTGACTTTAAATTTTGATGAAACGTGAAACTTACGCAAGTACACAAGGATTTCTATGATAATGCATGTAAATCAATGGGATTTGGCTCAGTGTTAGAAAATATTTTTACATTGGTTAACGGGTAACCATGGTGGCAACGAGAGAACACCGAATAAATATGTGTAAACACATGGCGTATAATCATATAACATTAAATAGGTAAAATAGTAAATAAAGTAGCCTAACTTCCCCAAGACACGCAAAAACTTTCTGTCACACCTATACAATTTAGACATTGCCACCAAACACAACTTAATGAATACAAATGTAAAAGTAACATGTGGCAAGGTATCTGGAGAAAGATTTTATCATCAAATTTTACGAGCATCGTAGAGCATAATGCGTTTCTCTGTCAATGCATCCATGGGATTTGGCTGAGCGTCATTGAAGTTTATCACTCACAATGTTTTTTTTCTCATGACGGGAGATTGTACCAATTTCTTTCCGACACAATTTTAGTGTGTGCAAGACATAATTTAAGAATAAAATAAGCTATAGACTGGAATTTTCGTGTGAAGTAGCATTCCTACCTAATTGTTAAAGTTATCAAAATTTTACATTAAAATAGTAAAATAAAATAGAATTTTAACTTAAAAAATTAAATAATAAACTAAGCACACACAGAGTGCTACATAAAGTTTTACTATGTCTTTAAAACCTTTTATGTAATATTAAATTATATAAGTTAAGCTTTTTACGTTTAGATAATGAACCTGTGTAACATGAATATGAGGAATAAATAACTTAAATCTATATAATATTGGAAATACAGGAATTCAGTTAAACATCAGAACAATTGAGATAGATGGCATTACCTAGGTAATGTAATATATCATACTTACCACTCATATACAATAACACGCTCGCAACTGCTCTGAACCATAATTCACTTACATTACAGGTTGAACAATATCTTTTATCCGCATCATATTCAGTTCAAATCAATGGAACCTTTTAACCCCTATCCTGCCATTTACACCCGAATCAATTAAATTTATTGTATTATCCGTCAAATACAAACACATTTAGTTTAGTAAAGCGATACATTACCTTTCATCCATTTTAATTTAAATGCACACAATGAGTCATTCATTACATTTTGGTATTAGACTTCAGAGAGAATGAACGATCTTCACGTAAGTCTTCAATGACTCAATAAGAAACATTTTACGTACTCTAACGATATAACATGACTGTATTTCTTTTTTAATGATCACAACGCAAAAGGAACGTGGGAAGAGGAACAAAATGTTCTCTGGTAATTTCATAACATTTGAGAATGAATATGGTAACAAGAAAAGTGTAAAGAAAGAGATCTTCGCAGAAATCTCATATACAATAATTATGTTCTATAATCAAAAAAATATTAATTTATTATAAATTTGGCTAACAATTAAAAGTTATGTAAAAAAGTTCTGAGCATAATGTGCTACACTAAATATTACAAACATTTCTATGTGATGTTAAACTTTTAAGGTTGTATACATCATGGGAAAATATACGTTATAACACAATCGATTAACCACACTGACATTATAGTTTTCTTTAAAATGTCATATTTCAAAGCAAACCATAATTTTATTGTCTATTACTTCCATAGCAAACTAAATGAATATTTTAAAAATATGTATTTAATATGAGAATCAAATTAAGTAACTCATCACTCATAATAAAGTATAGGTTTTAATGTTCTTAATTCAATTCACAAACAGTTTTGCACATTTTCATATTATAAAATATATAAATATGTATTTCTTAGCCCTTCAATTTCAATATAGGCTAGTTGATATTTTTTTAATATGTTTCTTTTATATTAATAATTTTATTGAATATTCACTAAGCTTATTTTTTATGAGTTCTTAATTTTGTAACTGATTATTTTTTAACTACGGATTACTATCATTTCGAAGAATCAGGCTATTATTCCAGACATATTGTGTTTAAGTTCATAACTTACTCTAAATAACCCGCCATGCTGGAGTAGGAGGTGGGATAATTACTGTAGTAGAATTATACAGAGCACAAAGGAGTAACTCCTGGTTGGTGGTGAAAAGCGCTAATACCCTGTGTCGTTAGTGTGCCTGTCACCTCTCTTTGCCTTCCATCATGTGTTTGTTCTGGAACAATGGAAGAGTAAATAACTCTTCTCTTTGTATTTTAAGTTGAGGCAACATAATTTTTACGTAAGTCGAAGAAGTGTCATGAGCACATTACTGTGTTTTTGTTATTATTTGATGGATGGTAAAGGGATGGATCTTCTGCCGAAATTCAATGGTAACCCGCTATCCTAGGAGGGAGTTAGTGAGGCACTCTCACCCTTGGACTCTAAACTTTTGAAGTAATCCACTTAGAGCTGTATAATACAGCTATTACTATAATCGAGCAGAGAAGAGATCTCTTGATAAATTCTGGGGGTTCTAAAATCCCACAAGGGAAAACTTAAACTGTACCGAACGTATATTTCAGTGAGTTGGACCCAACAATTTTTACGATTGGTCGCAATGGCTTGTCAATTAATTGGTAATGATCATTCCTGGAACTGCATTTGGTTATCCTGATGTAAGTGCCAACATCAATGCTTGTTGCACCTCATACATGTTCTGCTGCAAATATAAGTCATCGTTAAAGCTGCTAGTGGACCCTTGTGGAAAAGAGTAAAGACTTGCAAGATCCTAGAGGAATGATGTTATAACTAGAAAAAATTAAATAAATGGAAAATTTAAAGAACTTTTGAATTTATTTTTAGGAGTTAAAAATCCAGATAGCTGATTGTATTATGCGGGAGGTTCCAGGAATAATGATCTGTTTAGGAAAACAAAGAATATATGTGGATTTGAGGATATGGAAGTTTCTAAGGCCTTCGACTGTTGTTGGCTTTCAAAGGCCTCCGAAGAACTTTTAACAGTGAGTTGTAAAAACCCTGATTCTGTGACTATGTCCTTGCTCTCTCTATAAAACAGTCTTCCATCCTTTCAATTAACTTGAGAGCTGTGTGTAGACTTTATGTGAATGACAATGTGAACATTTTCAAACCTGGCACTAAATATATTTATATTGACCACTAGGTCTTCGTACTTCTAATATTTGATAGAGGTCACAGAAAAGATAACAGAGAAATATATTTTAATTAAAGCTATGCATTTTAATTTATTCAAAGTTTTGAGAGGATAAGAAACTTCAGATCCTTTGTCATCCATTAAAAATTGAACCTATTCGTTTCCTGGTTCATGTTGGATTTATTTATCCTTATTATTAATCTTGATATTAAAAATATCCTTCTACTCAAAAGTGCCTAATTCCTATTAAAATATTTTGGAAGAGTTAACTGAAGTATACTGATAAACTTGAATTGGAAAAATTAAGGATAAACCTTGGCATAAAATGTTAACACTTCCTACAAAATATACTTGTTATATTCCTTTGGGGGCATAAAGCATAAAAATGTAATGTTCTTTTAAAGTTAAAATTAAAAGTTAAACATTGACAATGATTATAATACTTGCAACGTTTCTACGCAAGGCACATACCACTGGGTGATATTTGAATGGTATTTTATCGGTCATAACCGAGCACATGTAAAATTTTGCATGGTTAAGTTTTTTGAGATTTAACTAAAACTTTTGATCAATAAAAAAGGGAGGTTTTATCGCAGTTTCGGCGCCGGGAAAGGCTGCGACAGCCAAAAAGGCTGTAAAGCTTATTAAGCTAAACCGTTAATGGAGTTCGGGTCAAAATGCTAATCTGTTTCACAATCTTTTTAGATCGGAGATTGTAAAAGAAATACACAGACGCTCACGCACACTGACTCTCTCATTCCCCGCCTCTCTCTTAATCTCCACACAACTCTCACTCACTCACGTAATATTAAGTATACAAAAATGTTGTGGTAAATATCGATTTGTAAGTTAGTTATTAAGTAAATTGTAAATTTAACATTTTCGACTTGTTTCATTACTTTATAATATTATTTAGGAATACAACGAAGGCCTTCATTGGAATCTAGAAAATAATATCAGATCTGACAAGATACTTTAAATGAAAGACCTTTCCTATTTTTTGAAAACGTATAAAAATATTCAGTGGAAAATTGCATCAATGGTAGTCGTTTTATAATATATTGGTCAACTTAGAATTTTGTTAATAGATACTTTATATTTCATGGTAATAGAGAACTTATTGTAACATTTTTTATTTTTGGATAAATTTTGATAATACCAACTGTATATGCGTTGTATATGAGATATGCGTATAATGTACCAATTAGCTGTTTTTCGGCGACTTTCGGAAACGTTTTTGGTTATCAGTATCTTATATGAGTATATAGCCCCATTATATAGCATTATTAAAGAACAAAGAAATGTTTCAAAAGGTTGTTTTATGCCAGAAATCACCATTTAATACTGTGTTTTCTATAATAAAAAATAGTTGCCGTCACATAGAAAAACAGTTAGAAATAGGCAACATTGAATTTAATGTCGATGCACTTCATTCCACAGATTTGGGTGAGCGTTAGTAAAAATCTTTTCATTGGTCTCATTAGTAAAGAGAAAATGGCAGAAAAAATGTGTAAACGTAACAGAATACAATTTTATGACATATTAATATGTGGCAACAACACATATAGCCTAACTATGAAGATGTGGCTCGCATAATGTTTTTCTTACCGCAGAGATGTAAAAATGTATTTCCTGTATGATTGTTTGACTGTCTGTTTGTCCACAGGAGATCTCAAGAATGAATTTAGCTATAGATTTTAAATTTTGCATTCAATATCGGAGAAATCTATTTCGCGACAAGTGGTGTGGCGAAATTCTATTTTGCTACTTATATACAATTTACAAACATCGGGATCCGACTCATTATTTACAAAATAGATTAAAATGTAAAATTTCTTAAATTAAAAATCCCTAAAAAAAGATGAATACTCAGTTATTTAACTCTCAGGGACATATGTTAAAAAGATTAAAATTAAAAACATTAAAATGTAAAGAAGTTTCTGAGAATAGACGTAACAATTCGGAAAAACATTGAAATAATAATGAAACCTCAATAAACTTGGCAAGCTATTAATTTAATTGATAAATTACGTGTACAAGCTTAAAATACGTATTTATAGTACAAAAATGTGATCTAATCTGTTTCATTCCATGCGGCACAACTGAACAGCAGTAGTAAAACTACAAAGTTTCAAGAAATACTTGAGATCAAACTCGCATAAGTAAAGTTAAATACGTCAGAGACTATTTTTGCATACTCAAACTCGATTGTACATATACATTTTTCAGTACGTTTTTTGGTAACTTTATTCAATAAGAAGTCTTGAAATGTACCTCGCATGTAATTATACATAAGGCGTTTCCGTTGGATATTTGAAACAAACCTACTTAACATGTACTTTTCATTATGTTTATTATTAGAGTTTCAAGATGGCGATTTAAAAGGGAATAGTCATGTCTCAGCTACTAAATGAAAAAGAAAATCTATGTCACTTTCGGAAATATCTGGGTAACTTGACACTATTTTATATCCTGGTTATTTCGAGAAATGGATCGTAGAACACCAAATAGAAAAAACATACTACAAAAGCTCTATATATTTGAAAGTGCTTTAAGGTATATCAAACACCAGCTTAAAATTGCAAGCTTATGGAGTGTTAGCCTTTACAGATGTGTCACTGCAAAAATAAACTTTCAAAACTATTACTTTATTTCGGATCTAATATTATTTACAAGACGACCAAAATAAAGTACACTAATGTTTTTCAGTCTGAAAGGATATTTCCATAAACATTTTAGTCACATTCTATAAATTCATGTTTTTAATGTATGTATTGAACAATATATGAAGTAAAAACGTATTAATTAGAAAAAAAAAACTTAGCAGCCAGTCTTTAGTTATTATATTCGGGATGTTAGTCCTTGATTATAAATATTAGTTTTTCACACGAAACTCGTGTCTTGAACACATTTTTAAAATAATATATTATAATATGTTACCGTAATTTACTATACAGTAATATCACTGTTGTTATAGCCCCAATTACAAATAGTTTGCCTACACGTCATAACGCGTCACTCATTATTTTGGTTGAATCAGAAGCTCTTCACCAGGATGCGAGGCTTGACTCGCTTTGTATCGAACTCAATAAGGGTTATCCTTGAGGGTTATCCTAAGTACCTCATTATTGAATCGGCTTGTGCTCGTGAATATATGAGTACTGATTTTAAATTCGAGTCAATTGATATGTAACAATTTGATAATAGAATACGGAAAGTTAGAGATTACAGATTCACAAGAAAACAAGAAAATTCTTATTTTTGATAAGTATGGTATACTCACCTTTAAAATTAATACTTGATCTAGTGCTCTATATTTCTCATATACATACTGTATAGCCACACATTACTATGATTCTATGTTTAAAATTTGGTATTGACGATGGATGGTTTGGACTGATAATATGATTTCAGACATTTGCTATCGTTCTATGTTATAAAGCGTATAACACAACGTTTCGAGGATTGGAAATCCACCCTCTTCCTCAGGTGTAAAACAACTGGATACAAAAACATATACAGTTAAATACTGAAGCGTACGGCAAGGAACCACTACTCAATATAATTTGTAACGTACCTGACTGGTCTCATACAGTGTTCCACTTTCTCCTGTGCTGGTGTGACGTGATGGTTGTGCTCTTGACTTCTGTGCAGTGACACCGCCTGTGTAAATTTTCTCCTGTCTGAACTTCAAGATGTGGGTATACTAGTCAGGTATGATACAAATTGACTTCACATTATAGTTAAAGATGTGTCTAATTTTATAGGCTAAAAACGTAAAGTATAAACCTAAAAAATAATCTTTAAATTTTTTGACAAAACTGGCGGAGTAAATTTAACTAATGTTACTGAGCATATTATTTTTTAAAGGGTAATCTATGTGTGTGTGTGTGTGTGTGTGTGTGTGTGTGTGTGTGTGTGTGTGTGTGTGTGTGTGTGTGTGTGTGTTGTAATTATTATATTGGTCCTCTCATTTTCGGAAACAATGGAAAGATGTTCAAAACGTAATGCAAGTTGAACATAATTTATTTTAAAATATATGTTTTAAATTTACATCAATGTTTTAAAATTGTAACATAAATTTCTTTAAAAATCCAGTGACAACGGCCCAAAAATTTACTTTATTGAGGAAATTTGTTCAAGTTAACTTTAGCATGACACAAGATGAAAATACTCTGTATTTTCCTACCATAATAAATGTAATAAATGTACAAATGTATTCAGATGAATATGTGCAACATAGCAGACTATCTTTTCATAAACAATGTTTCATAAAATATTTTAAATCCTAATAAAAACTGTTATAATTCCTTATAAATAGTGCATTTTCAATTTAAATAGCTAAATGTAAGTATGTTCTCATTTAGTTAAAAAAAATTAATTTACATTTTACTACAAATAATTTATTACGAGTAAATTGGTCAGAAGCGTCTTCCCATGAGTGAAGCTGCAAGAATTTCAATTATCTAACATAAAAAAGCGTAAAGAATTATAAAAAATTGGTCGTGCCATTTTCTTTAGCACATAAACAAGTTTTAATTCCATAATCGAACAAGGCAATATCTGGAGAGCCTTTTCATTCCTCTCAATTTGTAATAATTGAGGAGAGCATTTTTCTCGCTAAAAGCTTTCAACCAGCCTCCATTCAACCGAATGAAATTAAGTGGGATCTTCTATCAGATGAAAGTTCAACCAATGGAAATCGAATTATTCACTTTGAGCATTACAAATTTATTGACTGTAAAGAAATGTAGATGGGTTTAATTTTTTTATGTGAAAACTTTTTTCTTTTAATTATGAGTATTTATAGTTTTTATTAATTCAATCCACCTTCTCGTAAACATACATTTCGTTTGTTGAAATATGAATAACTGTATAAAAATTACGAAAAAATTATTGAATTTTAAAATATTTATACATTTTTTAATTGTTGGTTGATGTTTTAATAAGTAATAAGTTGTAATATTAAATAATAAGCAGTGTTCAATTATTTATTAACGGTATTGCCATTTTACAAAAATAAAACTATAAGAAACAACATTGCTGATTAAATAGGACTAAACCAACAATTTTACATTTAAAATTATAACACAGCAATAACGCCATACATAATTCTTTAATTAACTTAAAATAATATACAGTGAATATGCAATGTAATCGTACTATCATAGTCATAATAGTTGTAAACACTACTCAATACAACCTCTTGTATTGCTATGTACTTAAAACAGTCAATTAAATACGTATCGCATTTAATATGGAACCAGTTCAATTGTGACTTTGATATATTCCCACACATATTAAACAAATATTTACTTCATTAAAGAGCGTAATGTGAAATGTTATATAGCAAGTTGCAATAATTATAACAGATATATTCCGAAATGCCTACTGATAAATCTGGGTTTCTTGTTTTATCATTATTTTTAACTACACAGATTTCAATGAAGATTACGATGAAGATTAATTAATTACAAGTGATGAAAGAGTAGAGTCTGATGCAAGCAGATGTGAAAGATAAAAGCTAAGCAAGTTTTGACTAATTGAGATAAACGTTCGCTGAGTCAATACATCTTACCGTTGTTATTTATGGTCCTAAGGAATGAGTCTGTTATTAATGAGTTTCCCTTCCACTCAAAAGTTTGAGAATAATTATTCTAGGGGAAAATAGAGCAGATACATAAATGATAATGTTTTCTAAATTTTTATTAGCAAATTTCTTTAATGCGTTTTTACAAAATTATTTTTGCTCTCTCAGATGTTTTCATAAAATAAAAATAATACTAAAATGAAAAATTAAATAATATAATGCTGTACTTGAATCCTTATGTAAATTTTGAAGTTTTCTATCAGTTTTTTGTAATTTCTACTTGTATTGTTGCGTCATAAAATTTACCTGCATGCTGCAATAATATGCAACTTTGGGAATATTAAAAGTGCAGTTTACAGCAGCAATTACGTAGATGTTTAGAACAATATTTTGGAAAATTATAATCAATAAAAATATCAAACAACTGCTTTATTTACATGTATATACACTATAAATATACAAATATAACACATAAATGTTGGTCGAATATAATAAAATTGGTTATGTACATAAAATTTAACAAAATAAATATTAGACCAAGGACACACACACACACACATTTCCTGTGCTTATGTTAATAGTAACCAAAATGTATAACATTTAAAAAATCTTAAATAGTGTGAAAATAGATGTATTGAAACAAATAAATTAATGTCCAAGAAACACATTTAGATGAGATACAATCTGCAAATATTTCAGCATATGGTATTCTGTTATGGTTCAAACTGAAATGAACAAATCACATTGACGTATGAATCTTCTTGAATTTGTGTTATATTTTTGAAGGGATGTCATATGTTTAAGTTGCTAAAGACATTGTATGTCAGTAGATATTGTTCATCAACTCGGGTGAGCGATTAAGTGTCAAATAAATCCTTATCACTCACAGATTTGTTGATTGCTGTTATTTTCACCCTGCACAAATTTGTTCTACCTAGAGAAGTTTTCATGGCTGTCCCGAGAAAATAAGTAGTAACTTCCTTAGGCAGTTTGTGTTTAATGTCTGAATATATACAAAAACACCTCACTCGTTTCGGATGATAAGAAGCTGCATTAGGTGAAGAATAGAAGGTATTGTTATTGGCCTCATCACTACTATATGCACAATTTACGAAAAGAAAACCTACATTTTCATTACATACTCATTTTTTAACACATTTTTCAACATCCAAATCAGTAAAAATAACTACTTCCCTTACTACTAAAATAAGATATAAAAACAAGGTTTCATTAACCTGATCATATATAATAGGCATACGTTTATGAATATTACTTGGAATTTTACGTAATTAGCTCGTTAAAATTTAATTTACAAATAATTTAGAAAAATAAAGATTTTAAATATTAAAACCTCAAGATTATTAATGTATTTCTAAATGTAACGAGTTTCAATACAAAAAGACGAGTAAAGTAGATGGCATTCAGGTGATGGAGAAGCAGTATATCACTATAAAGTAGGCTTTGTATTCCATTCAGCGACTGACTGACACTCTTTGCGTTTTTGCATGTATAACGTATTTGAAAACATACAGACACGTAAGATAGTTTGTATTCAGGTGATGGAGAAGCAGTATATCACTATAAAGTAGGCTTTGTATTCCATTCAGTGACTGACTGACACGCATTGCTTTTTTGCATCTATAACGAATTTGAAAACAAACAGACGTGTAAGGTAGTTTATATTCAGGTGGTGGAGAAGCGGTATATCACTATAACGTAGGCTTTGTATTCCATTCAGCGACTGACTGACACTCTTTGCGTTTTTGCATGTATAACGTATTTGAAAACATACAGACACGTAAGGTAGTTTGTATTCAGGTGATTGAGAAGCAGTATATCACTATAAAGTAGGCTTTGTATTCCATTCAGTGACTGACTGACACTCTTTGCTTTTTTGCATGTATAACGTATTTGAAAAAATAACAGACACGTAAGGTAGTTTGTATTCAGGTGGATGGAGAAGCAGTATATCACTATAAAGTAGGCTTTGTATTCCATTCAGTGACTGACTGACACTCTTTGCGTTTTTGCATGTATAACGAATTTGAAAACAAACAGACGTGTAAGGTAGTTTATATTCAGGTGGTGGAGAGAAGCGGTATATCACTATAAAGTAGGCTTTTTATTCCATTCAGCGACTGACTGACACTCTTTTTGCGTTTTTGCATCTATAACGAATTTGAAAACAAACAGACATGTAAGGTAGTTTGTATTCAGGTGATGGAGAAGCAGTATATCACTATAAAGTAGGCTTTGTATTCCATTCAGTGACTGACTGACACTCTTTGCTTTTTTGCATCTATAACGAATTTGAAAACAAACAGACGTGTAAGGTAGTTTGTATTCAGGTGATGGTGAAGCAGTATATCACTATAAAGTAGGCTTTGTATTCCATTCAGCGACTGACTAACACTCTTTGCTTTTTTGCATGTATAACGTATTTGAAAACAAACAGACATGTAAGGTAGTTTGTATTCAGGTGATGGAGAAGCAGTATATCACTATAAATTAGGCGTCGGATTTTCCGCAGAGACTGACAGACTCTTTGTTTTCTAACATTCTTTACTTGCTATTATTCACTCTTAAAAAGGCTACTAAATAAATAAAGCTTACTATACCTTGTGTAGCATTACATAAACTAAAGTAAAATAACTACTGAACTGGTTTAGTTGTTTTTTAATGGATTTTCGTGCTTAGGCAGACAATCATTGTCTGCTCTGTTTAATTATACTTTGTTTAACCAATTACATATTAATTTGAATTAGCATTGATGGTAATTAATACATATTTGCGGCACTTCCCTGTATGACCTGAGTCCTCCACACCAATTGCAATAAAAAATGCTAATTAATATTGTTAAGAATAATGCAATTTAAATTACTGTTATGACATCTTACTATCGAAATAATATAGGGTAAAGGAATGTTATAGAATGATACAATTTGTTTCACCACACAGGTAATTCCAGAATCCAAACGCTAAACCTTTTCCACGAGAAGGATGCGAGGCGTATTTTCCTGTGAAAAAGGTAAAACAGGCCAATCCGAGGTAACGTAAATAATAAAACAGAACTGGGCCTCCAGGAGCTCCTCTGACGGTAAGCTGCAGTAAACAATATAATCCACGGCTGAGCTGTCTTTGATCTTTCCCTCCCATCTTTCTTTCAATATATTTATTTAACTTAGCTTCAACTTGAGCTACTTAGGTAGTAGGTAAATGTTCTTTTAAATGGTTGGTATCACTTAACCTCACCAATCTTTTTTACCCAGGTCCCTATTAAATCTTTTATATTTTTCACTCAGTCAATACCATTCAGTCCCTCAAACTTTCTTTTCGAGATTGAGCGGTTACATAAACATGACAAAATTTAGGTTCCAAAATCTATGCACTAAGATACATGAATAGTCTTAAGTACCAAGCATGACTTAGTTATATCTGATTTCATAACATTTATGTGTAAAGTCCGTAAATTTAAGTCCGTATTTTTGAGTCAACATTTATGTGCAAAAACATGAGCTTTAACATTAATTTTCGTATATTTCCATAAACGTACGTATATGACAAGATTAAGGTGCTATGAGATTGTACATTTCATCACTGATATAAAATGGTCAACCTCATGAAAACTATAATGAAAGTTTTAAGTTTTCTTAAGTAAACTTTTAGTTTCCTGTACATGAACGAAAGATTTTCTACAAACAATGTTTGATATTTCTTTAATTTAAAAGTGTCTCTAAATTTCATATATGTAGTTAATATGTGATATTGTAATAACATAATAACCAGACAAAGGCTGTACAATGGTCATTGTTTCATATTTCCTGCTTCCTTCTTCACTTTCCTTATTCTCGACAAAACAGAGATTGTGTTGTGATATAAGTATCACAAGGACGTGGTAAATATAGTGGATACTGAAGCCTGACACAATGGTGGTAAAGTGTCCTGGTCCATGGGCTGAGAGGGATTTGGATCAGTCCCCTTACCCTCTCTAACTAAAGCTTTTCCCTTCACTCCGACCAACAAAGGTACTAAAGACTTTTTACTATGTGCAAAAACTGAAAATGTAAATGAATAAAAATGCTTTTTTACCCTGTACACGAATATCACTTGACTGGAATATCATAATACCAATACAAATATTTACCCATATTATTTTTAAATCTCAAATATTGCTATTTCACTTGTTTTAAACTAATGCTTTAATAATTAGTATATAGGTCGCAATGACCCTCGAGACTAAATATCATTGAGCATTTTTGCATTTTATCCAATGATGTCTCCCAGAAACCAAAACTATCTTAATTTCCAAATAAATAAACATCCCTTTGTGAGTAACAAATTACAACTAACCTACGTAGAATCTAATACACGCTGATTCTAATCTTGATCTATTTGAGGAATGCAGAGCTTCTACAACCATCCTGTTGATCTCTTTCAGCAACGATAATGAGCATGAATATTTATTCTGTAAGCTCCACACCATGGAAGGGTCAGCGCGAGCATCACTTCTGTTCCTAGGGTAAAAACAAACTCTGAAACCCAAGTTACTTGATAATGACCCTTCAACATCCTTTTTGTTGTCTCTTGAAAATCTTATGGTCACAATTGTAAAACACTCTTGAGTGTGCATTGAACCATATTAGAAGCATTACACCTGCAAACTTCCTGAAGATTACTGAAGATAAACATGCGAGTTTAGTTTACAAATATAACTAATATATTTAGTAATTCTAGTAGTTGTTTGAAGGTCCAATACGAAAAACGCAACGAATAAACTGATAGTTACTTAAAACAAAGCTCTTTGCCGTTATTTATTTCGTATCTTAACAATCCCTTGAATAAATTTACTCAAAATTGTTATTAAAAATGTTTAATTCAAAAGTTAATAGAATCTCCTCACTGTGTTATTGTTACAGTCAAAGTCTATTTAAATAAGTTTATTTATGGCTCCACATGTAATATCGTATGGACATTGCAAAATTTTTAGAACCTTTACCTGGAATTTACATTGACGTGGTCCTCTAGGTACTGGGTAATGCTTTACCACATCACTGTCTGAACTAAAGTTCAAATTAAACTACTGAAACGAATTCCGTGAATTAAATTAGGGACCTTAAACATAGGAAATTATATCTCTATAACCATATATTTATAATCATAAATCCGTTTTCTCTCCGACTAAATTTTAAAGTTGAAATAGTGACTACTACATGGTCACCAAAGAGACGTAAGATAATCAGTGTAAATAACTAACCATTTGACATTGCTTTAATTAAACGTTAGGTATTGAAATGTTTGAAATTTGTAAATATAAGTTTGGCATTTGTACCGTTCGATAAATGTAATGGAAACTAATTCAAACTTTTAGACTGACCACTAAAACTATGTTATGTTTCAAAGTACATTGTACGGTTCCTACTTTATGATTGACAGTTCAGTTCGTTGTGTTAACGTGTCTTCAATGTCCCTTTTTTGTAGATTATAACAGGTACTCCTGACTGCCAGGAGTTAGACAGACCTCATGTCCGAGTTAATGAACCGACTAATGAACGGCTCTGAGCGATATAGAACCGATGAAAGACAACTATTCTACACCATTAGGGATATACAGTTCCATAAAGAACTCGTTCACTCCCGGTTCCTTTGTGTCCCAGTCTTTTGTCTCCCAGCAAACTCATTAACTCATTTGTTCAACAAACTTATTCTCTTTACAGTATGAGATAAAATTCATAATGTTGTTCCAGCTATCCGTTATAACAGCAACGTCGTCGAGGGAGGGTAAAAATTATAATTGCACCCTTCTAGTGTAAAGTGTTACATGTACACTTTGCATTAACCCTTAATAGATTTCCTTCTACTGTCATGAAAGATTACAATCAGAAAACGATTAAATAAAACTATTTTGATTTCTATAATTTCTTTAAATTAATTTTCAGCTCCAGCTTGCAATTAGGTGAATCTTATGTATAAATAAGTGTGCATATAATGCATTACTCTTTTGTTTTTACAATTCTCAGATTATCACATACTCGTATTAATTTATGTAAAACCAATCATAGTAACTCTAATATTAATAGGGCTTGAGTTTCACTATATTTATATATGAGTCGAATGCATTTCACACAGTAAAATAATTTATATTTTATTACTCTGCAGTGATTATAAAATAAACAGACTACAATCAATTACATTTATCAGAATATACCTTATTGATTAGGTTGAATCACAGTTTTAAAAAATATTAAGAAAGCATTTAGTTCAGGGATGCTTCCACTAGTCTGTTGGAGAACGCTTGGCCTTATTTATAATTTAATATGTTCTTTTGAGATAGTTGTGAAATATGTTTTATTTTTATGTTGAAATATGTATAATTTTACATATTTCATGTTGATATTTAACTTTAATCTTTTTGATCATTGCAGTATATTTATTGTTTTCAATATATATTATTTAATTTGACCTTGATCGTAAATGTTAACTGCAATACAAGACGATTCATTGACCATCAAGATGCTGCTTACATAGATATGAATGTCCATGCAAAGAATAAAGTCTGTAGGTCCATTCAAACCAAACAAGAGGTCTCGAGATACCAAACGGACAGATAGACAAATAAAAAGACAGTCAAAGAGATAGAAATTAAATTTTTCAGCCTCAGCTGGTAAAGGCTTCACTAATGCTCAGCCAATTCAGTGTACCATTTATTAAGGCTCTTGAGAAAGCGTTGAAAAACATGAATTATGTCTCTTTAAGATTCATGACACCAGAAATCTTAAGATGACTAGATCCTGCACCATATGGACCATACGCAGAATCAGTAGCTATCTCCTCATTATATCCAGATAGAAAAGGAATAAAATTACTCTCTTTAATCACTGCTAATAACACAATAAAATAAAAGAAGTTTTAATGACACCAGACTTTGCTTGTTTAGCAGTCCATGATTAGTTAAGGCCTTATCTATCAGTACAACAAAGATCGAACACAATTGCATGACGTTCGTTGGTATCATTATGAACTATGTGGAAACTAAGAACGTAATAATGATAGATCTCTGATTCTATAATTTGTAACAAGCTCGATATTGAACACTACAATTCATTTTTGTATTCTTAATCGGTGTTGGAAGCAAAATTGTCCACAATACATTTCCGGTTTTCTAAAGTGAGTAGAATACCCAATTCAAGCTCTTTAGATATTTACTCTTTTTTTGCAGTGAAAATATCCTTCAAACTAGATTTTTAACTATGAAATGCACAAATTTAACACTTTCTAAAAGGTACTTTGTTATACAACAGAATTTTAAACGCTCTACGATACTTTTTTACACTGTATACATAACATTATCTGTTAAATAGAAGTATAGTCTGGAATCATGCATATTAGAGTAAAAATGTGCCGGAAAATTTCATAGTTGTCACGAGAATAAATAAAAACTAATCAGCAACAAACAACACAGTGATAGAGAAAAGGAAGGAGGAAATTCGGTTATATTCATAATCAACGTAGTATTAGAATTGACAATCTCAGTGCACCAACTATCTCTGTACATCTTTCTACTCATTGTAGAAGACCTTTATACAGAACAATGTCCTCAAGGGGAGACCAAACAATGGTATTGTGTTCCTAAATAAAGATATTATTTTATACAAATACATGTCGATTAGTCTAGTTCTCATGGGTTGATAACTCACACATTCTTATAGATAAGACTTTCGTACTCATGTGAAGTTTAAGGAAGTACAGGATAACGTACTTAAAATTATAATGTACACGTAATATAAGTATAATTTTAAATTGACTAGAATAAATTAATCAAAATCAATTCATATTTCGTTTTCTTTCATTGCATATATTACTGATTGTATCCCTGTGAGGTTATCAAAATGTTTCATAATAATGTCAATTACTACAGTAAAAGATCGTTCTTACTTAAATTTTATTTAATTAATTGATCTACATTCTTAACGTATATTTTTTACTTTAAATTGTACTTCTATTCTTTTTCATAAGAGTCAGTGAGGGTAGTTTTCTAACGCAGTTTGAAATTGGTAAACACGTGGTGAGTAAGATCTTTATTGAGGGATTTAAGGCTGAGTAAAGAGACTGGAAAACTCGCAAGCCATCAGTAACGATAACTTGAACATCCGGTGGTTAGGGTCAGAGTCTGAGATGTGACCGGCTTTGAGACAACTTACAACTTAGTGTGAGATTACCTCAGCTTCACAACTTTCTCGCCCACCTTTATGAACAGGTAGCATAACTTTAAACGTAATGTTTTCAACATATATGTGGAAAAAGTTAATCAGATTTACTATTTAGAAAATTTACATAACCGCTTCATCCATCTTCAGTCCTAGAATGATATTTTAGATTAGCACTGGACTTGAACGTAGTTATTTCTGAAGTGAGTTCATCATTAAATGTCTCCAATTATTTACAAGGTTCAAGACGTACCATTGATTTCTTATTTACATTTCTCATAAGATAAATTCATGTAGGAAACAGGTTATGTATCCCATACTTGAAGCGATACCTCTAAGCACCGAGTAAAATTGTGCGTTATCAATCTCCAACTATGAACAAACTGTCAAGTGGCAAGAAGTTAGTACAAGTCTAATGAATGATTCAATTAAAAAATGAGCTCTTTATTGTACAAAGTCAAGTTAGGACTCCGAAGTTCTTTTTCTTACACTTATCCTAATGCTGAAGCACAATTTTATAGATATTATTAAGTAACTTATTTACAATAAATAATTGAATGAATTTTTCAAAAATATAATATTGTATTATACATAATAATGTTTACTAGTAGGAAAATGGGCAAAAATAAAGCTAGGATTTTTATGAAATATGATTAAGTTGAGAGTACCCGTATATGTGATGGGTATAAAATAAAATAATACGTAAAATGAATATTAACTACGTAATATCAATTATTATATTAAATTATATGTAATATTTAATTAATTACTTGAGCCAGTGACGTTATTTATAGATCAATGAGAATCTTCCAAAAAACATAGGCACTGAGCATTGCCGATTAATGTTTTTTTGAGAACATCTTGTTGTAAATTATATATAGCGTTATGACCCAATAACCTAATTCCAGACAAATATTAATCTTTTAAGATCTTTATATTCAAAATGGCATTTCTTCAAAACAGTATATTATAAGTAAATATCTTAAGAACTACAAATGACAAAACAGTTACAGTCATTATCGTAATTAAACCATTTAACTACAATTCCAACCACAACAAATTTACGAAACTCTTTCAGTAAATAAGAGAGATAATTAATTTTTAGGACTTAATACATAACAATAAGATGAATTCTGAAAACTAATCAATCCAAAACTGTACAACTCATGTCGCTTAGTAAACTAGTTATTAATTGTGTAACTGTGAGTTCCATGGGATCGTATTCTTGTCAAAATACTACATTCAAGGAAGAGAGTAAAATTAGAACATTAAAAATGGTTCTTTAAATGGAACTAAGATACACATTCAAAGAGAATGTAAAATGACTGATGCAGCCGGAAGCTTCTCTTTAGTTAGGCTACTGCCTCCTTTTGGTTTTTTCTATCTTTTGAGTAAAGTGTCTTTGCTTCTTTCTACCCAGAAATAGGTACATTAAAATAGATCATTATAGAATAGAGTACCTATACAAACGAAAACATATTACTTTTTCAGTTACAGAAGTTTAATTTTAGTTTACGGATTATTCTTTCAGTTAGACACAGTCTATAAAACAAGAAAAGCACATTTACAAAGAATTAAAGTTTATTTATTTGTATTAACTTTTTGTCTTAACGTTAGTCTTCCATTCCATTGGGTCTTCCGCAAGTGCCATAGATTAGTTATTCAATGTTTGCTGAACTTCAGTGCTTGAACTTTAGTTCTTCATTGCTTGTGCATATCACTCCATGGGATTTGGTTCAGCGTTATAAAATATTTTTACATTGATCCTATATGTAACCATTATAGCAAAAAAAACCTATAACAAAAAAATGTTGCTCAAATTTACTCATAACCTATTTAAACACGTGACATGTTAACATATTTAGCCTAATTATCAACATATAGAACATCATTTTGTAGTTATTTGGTGTGTGGACTTTATAATTTAAACTCCGATAGATGTAAAACCCAATTTTATAAAAAGAAATGTAAATGTATCACGTGGAAAGATATTTCGGAATCTATATACTTGAACTTTTCATGAAAATATATTTCTACAAGAATAGGTCCATGATGTATATGTCGTATAGACTTTATTTTCTATGATTGTATATCCCCTCGCGTGCATCTCGAGAATAAAACGACCTATAGATTTGACATTAAGTAGGTGATCTCAGCGAAGCTTGTTACCAGACATGGTGTGACTTGTTTATGAACTTGGGGCGTAGTGATAAATTATTAACATACACTTTTCCGTTGTTTATATAGATTCCAGACAGTGTTTTTATGAGAGGCCGTTCACTTTTAATCCTTACTCTACCTTACAGTAGCCGTTTAAAATTTGGAAATAATAATAATATCCTGGTTCTTAAGGGTTGTAGTGTAGAATTGCAGTAGAAACTGTCAGATCAAATAATACAATTTGATTTGTATACTTTTCTATATGTTTTATAGAACCGGAGACTGGCGTGATCAAGAAGCCTACAGACGGGTGATCCGTTGAAGCTTTAATGATCTATATTGCTGTCTCAGTGGGTTTAAATTTTAAACGACACAATCAATGCTGAGATTCTGTTCGTTTCAAAACATTAGTTGTCGGCATACAGTCCAAGAAACAGACGATGTATATTTCGGGTAAAGACAAACTGATAAACAAAGTTAGTTTCGACAAAACAATAAATTGAGTTGTTCCGAGAACATCTTCAGAGTTTGTTAGTTTTTATTCTCGCCCCTCCAAACGATGTGTACTTGTTTCATTTCATCTGTCACATGAACTGTTTATTTTGGAAATATGTGGCTGATGTTTACATGTATGAATTCAAGAACTTGAATAAATTATATATTATATATATAACGCTCTCCTTACAATATGAATGATATATAAAAACAATATAAGAGCGGAATATTTTAATATTTCAGAATGAAATTATATCAGATAAAGTTCATGCTATCAAAATAAAAACAACACTTTATGTTTAAACCAACGATATTGACTAAGTATATGTTAATGTACACTTACACAATCCATATTTATGTTCAAATATGTGTTATTGGAGGTTCAATTGATGGTAAAATTATTATTTTTTGAAACTTTATGAACCTAAGTTAAAACCAAGTTATTCCTAAAAACCTATCAAACAGTCTTTCGGGTCACACCACGTTGAAATATTGCTTACACAATTAAATTTCTTGAAATATTTCGGCCTCGCTATAGGTCCTTTTTCAGTCAACAGATGTTATACCGAAACTGCCAATAATAAGCAGTCGTCTGTATATGGAGCGGAACTTTTGTGTGATTGGCTGATGTGTAACTAACAGACCTAATCAAATCACGCAAAAACTACAGTCCGTTTAATGCGAATTGTTCAGTATTAATTTAAAAACGTAAATAATTTTAAAATTGTTTCGAATAGACACAGCCAACCCGATGAAAGCCATGATTTGTTAAGAACCAAAAGTTTCAGGATAGTGAAATAATGTCCATAAAAGCTGTAAGCTGTTTCAATAATGAATGAGAAATTTCTAAATTTTAATTGCAATAATAATGTAATTTCTCCCCACTGGGTACACATAAAGAGTACATAGCCTAATTTTTTAAGGGTTTATCATTAATTCTTTTTATAATTATGAGAATTAAAATTTTTCTACTAGAATTATATTCTACCACTTACCTGCCTGAGATAGTATTTGAGCTAATTGTATATTGTTGTAAACTTTACGAATAATAGTTTTAAATCTGCCGTTGGTAGTCGTATTTAATTCCTGTCACTGATTGATTTTTAGACACACACTAACAGCTGGACGTTTATATACTAGTTGTAACTGAGCAGGTCGAATCTGTGGATTTCTGTGACCGCTGTTTGAGGAGAACATCTGGTAAAACACCATTACACCGTTATATTCTTTGAAAACACTAAGAAAAATAGATTTTATGACTGTTTAATCAAGGTTGGAAAGAGGTTTCTGGTTTCCCTGCTATTCGGGGCGACGACAAATCCAAAAAATCAGAGATCATTATAATCGGGTTTTGAGTTATTAAATGGTGTAACTAACCTGTCTTTGTTTTATGTATGTAGACATGTTCAATACATACATATATTGATGACTTTGTTCCCGCAATGTGGATTAATCCCTAACTATAAGGAATTTCGTAGACTGTAACCGTACACAATGATCTCAAACAATTTTTTAACATTTTAGGCGGCTTGAATACAGTTTGATACTCTGAGTTTCCATATACCCTATCAGGTTTATCAGTGTTTTCTTGTACGTATTGAAGACTAGCAAGCTTTTGACGTTGTGCATATCCAGTTTCAGTACGATGTACATTGTTGTACACCTTTCTAAATATAAATCTTTTCTAAAGTATGGTTCATTCAACTGTACATTGCATCCATTACTATGTACTGTCTTGTGTACAGCCTGTTCTGAGTATTTAATATGAAATGTAGATAGTTCGATTAATTAATGAATTAAACACATCATACTTCTAAGCTGGTGGATAGAAAATTGTCATTCAGATATCAATCAAATCGTGTTCTTTATTTTCCAGATACAAAATTTTCTACATACCGTATTCCAATCAAATTTTCTCCTTCGTAAGTAATTTATATATAATTTTTTTCTAAACGTTATATACATAATATAATTTTGAATTTGATAAAGATATATTAAATTGTATGGTATTCCAATGGTATTAAAATAATAATAATTCTTATATCACGTCATACATACTGCTCATTACTTAGTTAAGTGTTATGATTTTATTTATTTACGAAGGTTCTATTGCAACGTCAAAAACAGTTTAATTTTTAAATAACCTTTATTTTATTAGGGTTTAGGTATTCCTTAACATTATATTTGTCTAATTTCTTACGTAATGTGAAGGGGTAATAAAAGAGGATAGTTTTAATATTGTTTGAGTAAAAACAAAATATCTATTTTACAAACCAACAAACTGAAATATTACGGTGAAATTTACGTTACTGCCAGGCAGCTGAAATTCCCTCCCACATCTCTCGCCATGCACAACCTGTATACCCTTCAAAACCTCAAATCCCTTTATATAAACCACCTTTGCTTTAACGCCCTAAACTTATTGACTCATATATTCCCAACATATTTTCCACTTCTTGGTGAAAATGATACAACGTGATCAAGCTCAATTATTATAACTATAAATGTAGAGAGTAATATGTTATTGCATAACATATAAAATTGTTTTACATAACGGGCTATAAATTATATATAATTGAAATAAAATTTGTTTTAATGATATAATTAAATTTGATGTTTGGGTAAAATTTTAACTTTATTTACGAGTTAATTGACTGAAAATGTTTAGATTATAGATATCAAGGTATTTATTTTTTGTGTTAGTTTCCTTTTGGTTTTTGTGTTTGAGGAAGATTTTTTTCTCTTAAAAAATGGCGTTTTATAGGTCTATATCATACATAATTTTATATTATTTAATCATTACAAAGTTTTAAAAGATACTAATTGTTTATAAAATATAGGAAACTTATAGGCAAAACTATAACACTAGCTTATAATTATATTTGTCTTTTCTAGACGTGATAACATTTTCACACTGCACCAGTATTCATGCCAAGCAAGTATAAAATATGCTAACTTTATTCGCTTGTATTTAAAGTAATTTAAACAAACTTTTAAAGCAAGTAATGCTTTGCGCTATAATATTACACGCCTTAAACCAATGTTCATTAGGACCATTTACTGGAGGCACACGAGTTAACGACATCTGGCATCTGCGGGTTTTGTGAGTCTTGGCCGGCCGCCATACTTGCGTTGCTTAATGACCCCTACCGCTCAGTTTCATTGCCGATATATCGGCTACACTAACAGTGTTGTTAGGTTTAGCCGGCCGCCATACTTGCGTTGCTTAATGACCTCTACCGCTCAGTTTCATTGCCGATATATCGGCTACAGTAGCAGTGGTGTGAGTTTTGGCCGGCTGTTATTATTTCGTTGCTTACTGAGTGTTACCGCCCAGTTTATTTGCCGATATATCGGCTACAGTAGCTGTGGTGTGAGTTTTGGCCGGCTGTTTTAGTTTCGCTGCTTACTGACTTCTACCGCCCAGTTTCACAGTTTCATTGCCGATATATCAACTACAGTAGCAGTGGTGTGAGTGTTTACTGGCCGTTATAGTTTAGTTGCTTACTAACTTTTACCGCTCAGTATCATTGCCAAAATATCGGCTACAGTAGCAGTATTGTTAGTTTCGGCCGGCTGTTATTGTTTCGTTGCTTATATTATATGAAAGCAATGTAGCGTTAATACAATTATTTTTTTTAATAAACAGCTTTAATATTCTTTTGATGTAGTTTGATTTTCATACTATGTCTGAAGAGATGATGATAAAATGTACTAATAAGAGATTATTATTATAGAGAGAAATTAAAAATTTAATTTAAATTCTTTTAGAAAAACTGTAGTCATACATTGAAACAATAGACGATTTTATTGTTGGAACCACCTTTTATATTCAGATTTAGTAATATAATTATTTTAAGAGCACTTTCTATTAGTTCATATAAACCAATACGAAACTTTTTATCCGTACTGGATAAAGGCTTAGCTAAAGATTTAATGAACGACCACCATGTTTAAATTAGCTAACAATGTTTAACTGAATAAGTTACCTAGGAGATGTGCATTCTGAAAGAAATTACAACAGGCACCGATAGAAATTACAGTAGTTATTTTCTAATTACTTTCCCCAGTTTAGAAGTCAGTGTAATAACCATTCTAATATGAAGCATTTTCGTAGCGGGTGTCGACAAATTAAAAACACACACAATATTATCTTATGTATATAATTGTAACAGGCATATTTGTAGAAAATCTAGGATAAACCTTGAAACACCTACAACCTTCTAGATTACAAACTGCAGGTAAAGAATATAATTAAATAACGACTAATTGGTTTTCGACAACATTTCACCCAACACAAACTCAGTGGAATTCGCTTCAAGGGCGATAATGCTTTAAACACTATCCAGTTAAGCTAACTGCAACAGTACATCCGTACATCCTTTCTTGGTGAAACAGGTTTTGATGGCAATGGAAGCGCTGATCGATTGACAAGAAATAGCTAAAAAATGGACCAGCTCGTGGAATACGAAGTCACCTTATTACCAAAACACTAATATTTCCTTACCATTACCAAATCTAACATTATAAGAATATCTAATTACAAACTATATATTATACCAGGTAGGAGACCTAACTAAATTTCCATTGCTTTATTCTGTAGTTTAGGGCCTACATGTGTTTCTATGTCGCACGTTAAAACGGTATATGGGTGCAATCAGTTTGTTTACAAGTTTATTCATTCTGCGAATGTTCATTATATCCATGGTTACCAAAAATACTAAATAATAACTTTTGTTAACGGTCAGCCAAATCCCATGGAGTGACATGCGCCATCAATAATTTTGTATAAAAATGAAGCTTCCTGCAAAGTCTATAGGCTACTTCATTCTCAAGATGGTGATGAAAGAGAGATAACTCCTAAATGTATTGCAAGTATGTACTCACAATGTAGGAATCATACGTTTCAATACTAGTTAATAAATGTATATTATATTCAAAAAGAATCTTAACAGAACATATTGTTATATTTAGTATATACTAAATGTGTTAGAACTGATATTTGGTCTTACCTAAAATGGTTTTCAATTCCTAAAGAGAGTATTTAATACTATTTAAACCCTACTGCCCGTTGCACATTCGTAATTGTAAAATATTACAATGACTAAATTTACTTTCCCGCAGAACAGGCCACAGAGATCACTTTGAAAACACAAATCGAAAAGTAAAGCCGGCAAATACCGGTGAACTGACTGTTCATTGGGTCGACAAATTACCTTTGTAAATCCCGAGTGGTGGGTTGCGGATTCAGGTTCGATTACAATCCTCGACCATAGACCAACAAATGTGTTGTACTAAACCCCGTGTAGAATGATTGACCCTATGTTGTGTTTATACGTTTAACTGTACGTTTATAAATCACTGGGAGGGGTTGCATTGACATGTAATGACACAAATATTCATTAATTTGGATGTTTTCTTATTCTATAGCTTCCAAATTTTATGAGTGATTAATGGCTGAGCGTTAGCGAAGTCTACCACTCTAGATGCTGGAAGATGTAATTTTTGTCTGTCTATCTGTCAGTCAGCATGACATCTCGAGAACAAACTGACCTATACTTAAATTGTACACTGGTTTTATAAAAAGCTTTATTTTTATAAAACCAAAACTAAGTTTGATGATGGTGCATGTCACTCCATGGGATTTGACCAAGCGCTAGCGATCATAATTTTGTAGATCGATAACCATGACGGCAGCGAGAATATTTCGGTAAAAGTTGTGATTTTAATTTAAGATATTAACATATGACATCGTAATGCAATATACAGCCTAATAGAAGGAGCAATATAGGTGAATCTTTGCATACAGCCTCAGCAAAGTCTGTTATGTGCAAAATATTACATTTTAAAACATTAAATTTACTTTGACATCATTAATTAGAATTTAAAATCATCCATCTTATTACTATAACTATAAATTACATTAACTATAAATTTGTATTTGTACATTATTTTCGTCTTACCACTCGGGTAGGTGTGACTTAATGGAGGTATAACATTTAAAAACTTATTAAAACTGCCAGGTAATACCACAAATCTCAGGCTAGAACTTAGAGTTTATTAGAATCCCTCCTTAATTATTTAACTTCAACGTCTCGTTAATCCCATGGATGACATTACTATTCTTGAAAATAATCCAAGTAACTTCTGGAAATGAGCATTATCGTATCCTTGCGGATTTATTATTTCAACATAACGCGCAACAGGCCTGTTCCTTCGGATAACGCAATTCGTTCGTGGATAAACAACCTTGAACAAACTGGATCAACGTCTAAAAAATGAGGTGGGAGTTCGAACCTCTCAAAATATCGCTACTGTTCAACAGGCAATGCTCAGAAGTCCACGCGCATTTCCACCTATCTGGTTTTGTTAATAAACAAAACTTCAGATAATGGTCGGAGGAAACCCCTGGCTCACTTCATAAAACGCCTCTTCATACTGAAAATGTGACGGTTTGGTGCACAATGTCAGCAAGAGGAATCTTAGGCCTATTTTTCTTTGAGGATATCAATGGAAGTGCTGTGACTGTTAACTCTGTGTGTTACGTTGCAATGATCCAGAACTTTCTTACGCCACAACTCTCCCATTTTCCAGTGAAAGAACACACAATGTTCCAACAAGATGGGGCAACAAGCCACACTGCAAGAGTTGCTATGAATGCTTTGTTTCCAGATAGCGTCATTTCCCGAAACGGAGATATCCCTTGGCCCCCTCTCTCACCATATTTGACAGCCTGTGATATTTTTTCTATGGGGTTACTTCAAAAATCCACCTAGAACTATCCCTGCCCTAAAAAAACAAATTCGGAACGAAATCGAAGGAATACCAGTCAATATGCTGCAAAATGTCATGAGAAACTTCCAGGCCCGGCTGCAGCAGTGCATAGATTCCATGGTGTGGATGGAATAGACACACGGCATGGCTGTTTTTGTTTCTGACTTATGCTTGTCACAACACTTTGGTGTGGTTTGATTACTTTAACCTAAATTTTAGTCATGCATTAGTTTAGGCATTTACGTGAAGAAGAGGTAAGGTTGCAGATCTCGAAACGTAGTGTTACTGATTGTATTGTATTACTGGATGATGGTAAATGACCAGAAAACAACTTGTTTCCTTCACAATCCTTCCATCCTCAAAACAAACTTGAAACAAAGAACTTATAAGGTACTTGTTCAGTACATAAGTATCTAATTTCTTTGGAAATTATTTGGAGTTATCCAACCTACTGAAAGAACTTATTGTCTTTCTGCGATGCAAATCTTAACTAAACAGGAACTGGCAGAACAACGGAATTACTGTTGTAACAGAGTTATAACACGCAGCTAAGGTGTTGTAACTGAGCTGTAACACTCAAATATGTCAGTTACAATTGTGTCTGCAATGTCTTAGGTGTGAGAACGTCAAGGCTGCAAACGCGACAGTTGAACATGTTTAAGGTTAGGAATGCCAGTATAAATGTCACACACATTAGTGTTAGGAACAGAATTGGGCGATATTATGCTCTACTTTTTTATATATTGTAGTATTTCAAAGAATTAATTTGATCATTACATTTTTATGTAAGTGAAAATTTCCTTGAATATAATTAAAAGTTTAATTTATATGAGAGGTACCAGGTGCCTACAACTAGGATAGACCTTGCTCCCTTAAAAATCCGAGATTAATCTGAAATCTTTTAGTACTTTCAAAATCAACTAAACCCTCTGTTCCATGGTCGGTACGAAAGGAAGATGACATTCTTATCTACACTGCCATGCCGATATAATGTGTTATTGATAATTGCATTTAGCGACCCTGTTAGTAGCATAAAAGATTCAAAGCTTCGTAAGGAACATTGTAGCATTTCATCCAATAATAGTGGGGTTTTGATAAGGGAGTGTTTGTTTTGTTTTTAGATATGCTGCAAGTATGATGCGATGTATAGACAATCGGTGATAACTTATTAGGTTTTTATTGTCTTTTTAATTTCATAGAAGATTTTAGGGTACTTTCTTATATACAGATGAATATAATAAAATTCTTTTAATCACTCCAAGCTTTTAAAGTATTTTTACCAAATATTTAAAGCATTGTGCGTAGTTTTCAAATTAGGTACGAGGAAAAATGACCTTGGAATATGATACACAGATAAAATAATCACATTTATTAATCATATTTCCGCACAGCCTAAAACTTCCGAGTCGTGACCTTATCTCTTTTTATCAGTACCATCGACTTGTGTTATGCTCCTTATTCTGTTCGACAAGATACTCGCACAGGCCAGTGGCCCATGTGGATGGGGAAGGCTTAGAAGAACACCGACTTCAGGTGTCCTTAAAAAATACTTTTACAAAGCTAAGTTTAACTTTAAGAGCAAAAGATTATTTTACAAATTTTTCAAGGGTATGCTGACAAAATAGTTGAAGGGAATATTGCATAAGATTTTGTATAACAGAATTAATTGTCTCTGGTGTACATCAACGGGCTGAATCTCTCAGAAAAGTTTTCTTTCAGAGAGAAAGTCCACATTCCCTTCCCCTAGACAAACACGGGCTGGATACTTTTCAAAGCCGCAAATCCCTTCATATAAACCGTCCTTCCCACAGAGCCCTTAACGTATTGACTCGTCTGTTTACAAGTTTTAGATTTTATATCTCAAGATATTTTCTTTGTCTAATACAATACACTACAGTGTTCACCTCAGAAATAACGTGGGTTTTCGTCAACCCCAATTTATAAAATGAAATGTTTTTATTTTATATATATTTAAACTGCAAATAGCTTGAATTACATGATTAGTAATAATTAAACTTGTTAGTCATAGTGAGTTCTTTCAATATGGATCTATAGTAAACAATGAATTTACTTTTAAACTGTATATTGTACAATTGTGCAATAATAGAATCCTTAATAAACAATAAAAAATAAGATATTATTTTAAAAATGTATTTATATCAAGTTAGTTATTTGTATTCTTATTCTATCCAAAAATAAATTAAATTTTAACTTCTTGATTTATAAAATTGTACACGTTGAGTGTTCTTGTTTGGTTGACCTAGAGAGCCATACATATAACGGGCAGCACTACCCTGCCCTTGCGAGCATTTTTAAATTTTAAATAAAAAACTTTTTAAATAATAACACTTTTTATCACTCTTGTAATTTCAAATAAATTAATTAAATAATCTTAACGTTCTGTGAGCTATTAAATAAATATTATTGAAATTATTACAATGAATAGTTTGTAAGAAAAAGTCATTTAATTTACAATTTTTAAGTAGAAGTCACATACATATAATATGAAATTATTCAGGCCTCGCGAAAGACACTCAAACATAATGGAGCGAGATCTCTGTGATTTTGCCATCTATATCAATTTGAGACAGTTGACAATAGTCATGAAATCGAATCATGCAATCTGAGAGGCCGCCCTCCTCACCAAGACTTGTAAGAACAAAAACAAAAAGTGTTATGCAGAAATTGAAAATCAACTCTTATATTTAAATTTTTAAAATGTAGTTTTAATAGAAGCGATAGAAGAATTGAGAATTAAAATTTGACGAAGAGTTTAACAAGATAGTGAAACACGTTTATTATTGCTAGTCCAAAAAATAGATTACTGAGCGACAGGAAATTTCTGATACCTTCAAAATGCTCCTTTTCCCAAATTAGCTTTAACTAAAAGTGCTGAATAAATAAATTATAATCAATTGTCAAAGTTAAGGAGTACGTGATTTTTCTATGTTTTCAGAATAAAATATTAATGTTTTCTTTTCCTTTGGAATGCAATATATATATAGCGTGTGGTAAAATATATATGTATGTGCTTGCGGCTAGTGGCCAGAAAATACTGTATGAATAGGCAAAATAAGAACAGGATTAAGCTTATTCAGGTTATGATTTTGGAATATGTTAGTAAATCTTACTAAACACTTCATTGGTAAGTAAATCTCTATTGAGTTTACCACTATATATTTTTATTTAAATTATGTTTTTCAATAAATGCTTTTTCGCTGATCAATGATCCGTTATTTCAGAAACTAATTCATATATCAGCTTCAAATTTGTACCACCTTTTTATAATATGAAATTACAAAAACCGTACCATTTGTATAAGCATTACCTAAAAAAACTAAAGTTACAAAAATTGTCAGCAAAATCAATTAAAAAATATAAAGTTGTTTTTGAAATATTTTTTCATATGTTTCCTTGGTGAAATCTATTGTTGCTGCTTGGGTGTCTTTAAAAATTTACCAACAATATGGTAAAAATATTTCATTAAAATCTTGAGATAATAGGCCATTAACGTAGCCAAATTAGCATGGACAGTATAGGGACATGCATCTCTCCTTAAACAATTAACATTAACAAAAATATATTTTGTAAACTTTAAATTTGCTAAATTTGTGTTTATTTGCCGGAAACACTGCAACTTCAGTACGGAAGCTAAATTAACTTACATTAATAAGAAACGGTTGTAAAGGCTTTTAATTTGCTGAATTTGTGTTTATTAGTAAAAAAAAATTCTTGTACTTTAGTACGGAAGTTAAAAAATATTCTAAGGTAAAATCAGGGCAATGTTGTAAAAATATTAAAAATAACTGAATCGTATCTATTGATATTTTGTACTTATATTTTCTACACACCTGAAAATTTAACCAAACACAATGGACAACTGTGATTTGGAACAGCTACGGAACACTCTAAAAACATTGAGATCTATTGTTCCACGATTAAGAGTAGTTTATCGCTGTCTCTATTGTGCATGGTCAGGGACTGTACCTTCCAAAGAAAATGATTTATCATTTTTTGAATAGCTTGTGGTACTTAAAACATATATGGATAAGTTGGTGTAATTTGCAAATGTCATGATTAAATATAAGAAAGAAATAACAACTACATACTCTTTTGTATATGCAAGTACACAAAATGAAATTATTGATGATTTATACAGAGATAATTGTGTTGGTATTTACGTATTGATACATTTTAAATCGTACAGTACACACTGCTTCATACCTTAAAATTGGTAATGTTTTAATTTCAACCATATTTTATAAAAATATAATGAAATAGTGATTTGTGTGTACAAAGATCGCAGTCAAATATTCCATACATTTCTTACACATACCAAAAAACAGTACATATTTTGCATTGTTTTGTTTTTAACGCTAGTTTTTACACATTATTTTAACTTTACTACTCATATAGTATAACATCACTCTAATGTTTGTGTCAATTCATCACAATTTTAATAATTGTCTGGTGATTCACACATTGAAATATATTTATATAGTTAAACCTTTTCTTCTTTACCATACAATTATTGTTACTACATAAAAACTGATGCAAATAATTCCTGTAAATCTAAAAGTGAGTAATAGTGCTTATGAGTTACAAAGAGTACAGTTTGAACTTATCTCTAAATTAGTACACAGTATGAAGTATGGAAATGACGCATATTTATGTTTAAGAAAGGTTTTTAGCCAGCTACTTTATTCCTTGTGCTGAAAAATTTAAAAAATTGTGTGTTAATTCTAAGGACAATAACTTGGTTCTATTCAATGATATAGATGGCAGTGGCTGACAAGCATACACGTAGTTATATCGCTCTTCCAAACTTAATGTTCAAGTGTTATTATATCACTAATTAAATGTGTTGTGTGTAGTAAAATACAATATTGAGAGCTTATCAGTAAGTATTAAAGTAATAAGCAATATTGTTGAGTTAGTAATACTCCTGTTGGAAGTTACGTTTGCAAACCTAACCTACAAAATGGCAACCTGTGGAGTATGTAATAATGGTTTTACTCAAAGGCAACTTAAGGTAACCTGCTCTGATTGCAATGTTAGTTTCCACGGTACTTGTGTGAAGATGAGTAAGGCTGACATTGAGTTCCTAAATAATGAAAGTATGATGTGGCGGTGTGATCCCTGCAGCAAAAAGCGGCGCAGTAGCCTAAGATTAGAGTCACAAGCTACAGAGGGTAAACTAACTTTAGAGGATGTAATGAAAGCAATAAATGAACTAAAATGTGATCAAAAGACAAATGTTACTGAATTCAATACATCCTATGAATTGATGAATAGCAAGATTGAAGAAAATACCTCTGCCCTGAAAGAGAACACGGTGAGTACCTCGATAGGATTGATGCTCTCACAGCAGAAAATAAACAGCTCAAAGATAAAGTTTTCAACCTAGAGCAGAAGGTTGAAGACATGGAGCAGTACTCTAGGCGTAACTGTGTGGAGCTTCAAGGTGTACCTGTGGTAGGCAATGTGCTAGACACAGTGAAGGAGGTGGGAAAGGCTCTTGGTATGGAAGTAACTGATACCATGGTTGATGCATGCCACACTCTAGCAAAACGATCCAGTGATTCAAAGCCACCTGGAATCATTATAAAATTTGTTAGGAGGTTTGATGCGGAAAATATGATGGCCAAAAGAAGAGCAAAGAAGGACTTTTCAACTCGGCACATAGGTTTTAAACAAGTGACGAACCAATTTATGTCAATGAGTCTCTTACTCCAACCAGAAGAAGACTGCTCGGTATGACCAGGGACTTTAAGAAAAAGAACAATTACCAGTTTGTGTGGGTGCGAGGAGGTAAAATCTTTCTGCGAAAAGATGAAAAGGGACCCGTTTCTGTGATAAGGTGCCAGGCTGACCTTGACAACCTTTAGGTATGTTGATTACACTACATATTTTAAATATAGTGAAGGACTATTTAATTTATTGTTTTGGTTTGTTTTTATAAATTTGTATTAGATGTAGGCCTAATAATTGTTATAAAGCTTTATTTTACCTGTAAAAGTGGTGGTACTTGGGTAGTCATGTCTTCAATCTTCTGAAAATTGCTTTCCTTTTATCAATAACCTATTATGAAAGAAACTATAAAACTTACAAACAACTAGTTTTTTAAATACTTTAACTGGCTTCTTAATATGCCACCAAAATATTAGAAGCATGAGAGAAAATTTTGATATGTTTTTAGCTGAGCTTGCTGTGCTGAATAAATTACCAAATATAATAATCCTATCAGAAATATGGATAAATAATTCTGAAACTTCCTATTATTCTATACCTAAGTACTCATCATTTTTTAATACAAATGAAAACTATAGGGCCGGAGGAGTTGCTATTTATATTAATGAAAAACGTTACTAAAGTATCACAAATTCCATGCAATTTTGTATCGGCCGATGTACTACAAATTTCATTTAAAGAATTTGGTTACAATTTCAATCTATTAGCGGTATATAGGCTACATCACTCGTCTGGTGAATTGTTTATAAATGAATTGTCAGAATTCTTATTGAACCCAGAGGTCAAGAACTGTGACACAACCTATTGATTGCTGGGGATATGAACTTGAATCTTTTGGAGGATAGGGAACTAATAGATAACTATAAGCTTACCTTAGCTTTAAATGGCTTACAGTCCATGATAAATGAACCAACACGAATAACACAGAAATCACAAACTTGCATTGATCATGTATTAGTTCGAATTCGGAACAGAAACAAAATAGGAGTACAAGCACTGGTAATTGATAGCGGGCTGACTGACCATTGTTTATCAGCTGTACTGTTGGTGCGGGAGGGGGAAGACACACTTAGCAATATCAAGGTTACGGAGCCAGTACCCTCTATCAGTATCAATCACGAATATTTCAGTGATAAGCTAAATAATGTAAATTGGGATTTCGTTTTTAAGGAAAAGAATGCATCTCACGCTTTTGATTTGTTCCACGATAAATTTTGTAACTTATTAAGAAAAAGCGAGAAGGTTGTGCATAAAAAATGTAAAATTTTCCTAAACTTAAGCCATGGATTACAGATGAAACGTGTAAACTAATTAAAAAGCGTAACCGTTTATTAAAAGCAATAAAAAAAAAATCCCGACAATATGGAATTATTAACGTATTTTAAAACATTTAGAAACAAGTTAAAGATAGACATAAGGAATCAAAAAGATAGTTATTAACAGTAATTTATTTGAAAAATATAAGGGAAATTCTAAGAGAAACTTGGAAGGTTTTAAAAGAGGTAAGTGGTCAACAAACCAAAGTAAATGGTTTGATTTATTTAAAAGAAGACAATATAAGCATAGTTGAACCTTTAGCTGTAGCTGAAGCATTTAATACATATTACTTGTACATTTCTGAAAAATTAATAAATAAACGAAAAACTTATAAAACGGTTGATCTTGAGCTGATAGATTGTAAAGACAGCTTTACTACCCAAACGTTATCAAAATCGATGTTTCTATCTCCTGTATTAGATAATGATCTAGAAAGAGCAGTAAACTATTTGAAAAATGGAACTACACCAGGTCTTGATGGAGTAAATTCGACAGTGATTAAGATTCATTTTAAGGAAATTAAGAATGTACTCCTGTACATTATAAATCTAAGCTTTGAGACAGGGGTTTTTCCTGAAAAGGCTTAAAAACGCTATGGTAATTCCGATTTTTAAGAAGGGTTCAAGGGATGCTTGCAATAATTATAGACCAATATCTGTACTATCTTCCTTTGCTAAAATTGTTGAAAGGATTATGAAACAGAAATTAGTTGATTTTTTGGAAAAAAAATAACATACTTAGTCGGAACCAATTTGGGTTTAGAAGTGGTATAAATACAGAAGCGGCACTAATAGAATTTATGGACAGGTTGTCTAAAGGTGTAAACGATGGGAGAAAAGTTAGTGGCCTATTTTTAGACATAACAAAAGCTTTCGACACTGTGAATCATAGAGTTTTGCTAGAAAAGTTACATAATTGTGGGGTTAGAGGAATAGTACACAACTGGTTTAGAAGTTATTTACAGAGGAGGATGCAATGTGTTTAAAGTTAACGGAGTAGTAAGTGGAATGGAGGAAATCAAACACGGTGTGCCGCAGGGGTCGGTTTTAGGGGCTACGTTATTTTTAATATACATTAATGACTTGTGCAATGCTAAATTAAATGCTAGTATCACTTCTTTCGCTGATGATACTGCTTTGTCTTATTCCGAAGTGTCTTGGAACGAAGTAGCTATTAAGATGAACAGGGATTTGCTTTCGATTCAATGGTGGTTTTGTAAAAACAATATGGCATTGAGCCCTGAAAAAACTCAATTTATCAATTTCTCTATTAAAAAGAATAATAAACAGGAAAATAAAATTGTTTTGAAATGCATTACTTGTATAATAAGTGGTGGTTTTTGCAACGATGGTTGCTGTGAACTAAAGGAAGCAGGTAGCGTAAAATATTTAGGAATTATATTAGATGAAAAGTTAAATTGGAAAGATCACATAAACACACCTCAAACAAAAAATAAATAATACAACAAGACTCTTCTATTATATTCGAAGTATGTGTAGTGATAGTTTATTAAGAACATTATATCTTTCATTAGTTCATAGTAGGTTAGAATACCGAATAGTGTGTTGGGGAGGTACATATGTCTCAAACTTAAAACCTATAATTACAGCACAGAAAAAGTTTATGAGAATAATAACTAAAAGTAATCGATTTGAACATTCTTTCCCAATTTTTTATTCCTTAAAAGTTCTTCCTTTAAGATATATTTTATGTATATAAGCTACTCAAATTTTTTTTCTTAAGAAGTAGAAACTGTAGGGAAAATTATGAGTATATTAACAGACTGCGTAGTAATAAAAATGTGTTCGTACCGAAGCCAACAAACACGTATTTTACAAAATCGTTTAATTTTTTAGCACCTACATTATTTAACAAATTGCCAAACAACATAAAAGATTTAAGTAATATAAATGTTTTTTCTTTAAAAAATTAAGACTATGGTTGTTTACAATTCAGAATATTGAAGATTTATTGTTTTATATGTGTAATTAGTTGTTTTAGTTTTCCCTCCTACTTTACTCCACTGTACTTTGCTTTACTTACTGTATATTGCCGTGTATTATAATTATTATAGTTAAGATAAGTATTATAGTTATTAAATAATAAATTCTCTCAATAAGTGTTTAAGTTGTTTTGTCTAATGATTTTGTAAGTGTTCGTATTATAAATTGTAGTATTTTGGAAGAGTAGTATTTATTATATATTTGATTGTGTATTATAGATTTAAGTATAATTACTTTATTTCTGTTTATATAATTTAGTTTGCCATATGAATGGTAATATTTAGGATTGCAATAAAGCCTCCAATCAGGCTAAGCCTTGGAGGATTAAATATTTCTCACGATATACTTATTAAATGTATGTATGTATGTAAAGTGTTGTTTGAGAAATAAATTTCTTTCTTTCTTATTTTCCTACCTAGAAGTTGTCGTGGAAGTAAACTGACACAGCGTCAGTTTCCAGATGCTCCACTAAGAAGAAGGTGAACTAGGGCTAAACTCAATATTTATACAATGCATAAACACTTCCTCCATAGCTACGTCAACACATTACATAATACTTTGTTGAAATATTTAATTTATTAGTAGTCTGGTGAAGGAAACAAAATTTTTAGCAAATTTTCTATTGTTCAGTGTTAGAAGAAACCGCTAACATTATGTTTCGCTATCTGAAATATGATTCTTTTGAAAAAAATCTGGGTAAGCATACAATGTAGACCTATTGGAACGTGTGTTCTTTATTCCGGTCTTAATTATTAGTTTACGTTTTTTTTAAAGTGCGCGTTTGTAGATCATTTAAATGGAGCTGACGCTAAAATTGTTGAGGTGATTCCAGACCTATTCATTTCACAACGCTTTGATATGATTATTTTAACCTAGAATTTAGTCATGTGTTAGGTTGGTTTTTGACCTGAGGTCAGATTTTAGACGTAAAGACGTAGTGTTAATACCTTCCTATCACTGGAAGAACAAATATCCGGAATAACCCCTGACAAGTTTGACGTATGTGACAATTGAAAATTGAACTGTGTAAAATACATGACAATAAATTTATGTAAATTCTGGTATACCATTATCTCTAACTAACAACACATGCAAAGTAATTTTATGTTTTAATATACATGAAGGAGCTCTCCAACGTTTTGTTGTATAACGTAATACCAAAATATTTATGAATATTGGATTTTGGCTCCAGTTCCCTTTTCTCTTTAGGTGCATAGCCTGAAAATCTATAGAGCAGCACCTAGATTTGACTATATTTTATATTTTGTAGTCCCTAATGACAAAGCGATGTAAAGAGTCCGTTTTCAGCTTCTTTCGTTACTGACGTATTTTATCTCTTCAGACGAACATGAATCCAGATTCCAGAAGTTTAATCGTGTGACAAGCGTCAGATTTCAGGCGCTACAAAAAGAGGGAAGGTGAGATGGAGCTAAAACTAAACATTCTCATTTAATCAACTCAGGCTAAGTTATGCGACAAAAATATTGCATATATATATATATATATATATATATATATATATATATATATATATATAATTTCAATAAAACATTGAATCGCAAAAAGTACTTGCTCCGCTGGGACTGGAACGTTTTATATATATATATATAATATATATAAAACACACATTATATATATACATAAAACTTTGTACTTATAAATTACATTAATACAGTCTAGAGTATTAAAAGAAACATTTTACAGTCAACGTAAATCTGATTCCTATAAACAGAATGACAGAGTTAAAAGATAAAATTTCTAGTGGAC
Source organism: Homalodisca vitripennis (assembly GCF_021130785.1). NCBI lineage: Eukaryota > Metazoa > Arthropoda > Insecta > Hemiptera > Cicadellidae > Homalodisca > Homalodisca vitripennis. Next base: position 132,048,417 of record NC_060213.1, read on the forward strand.
AAAAGAAGAAAATAAATATTCCAGTTATGAAAGTAATGAAGTTTGTAAATGAATGCATTGAAGAGTGGCCACTCGGCGGAACAGAAGGACCGTACGCAATAGTCTGTATAGTCTGCTACTGCTGCAATTTGTGTTCCGTCTGTAACCATTATTGACTAGAAGTGGTCGACTCTGGGACTTCTCTATACACAGAACGAATAGTATTATGCACAGAACAGGTAAATGCTACCTAATCAGGTTCTGTAATTTTTGGCTAAATTTAAAACTATAAAAGAAGCCTCTACTGGTTACTAGTAGTAATAGTTGAAGCCTCTTTCGGTCCATTTACACAGTCTCGTGCAATTGTTCATACAAGGAAATCTCTTATAAAATTTCTTATCTCAACAATCCACCCTTCAAAGATATTTTGTTCTACTTAAAAAGTCCGAAAGTTGGAAAAACTACTGTAGAAATTTGAATGAAACTTTCAAATTTATGAAACCTCCATAACTCATGTACTATATTGCTATTTATCAACATATTGAAATCAGTTATTATATAATTTTAATTTTTTATTGGCATTTTAACAAGTATATTTATCTATGCTGAGAAGTATAAAAAACAGTAAACTATATTTAATAGGTTAAAAAGAATAATTACCCATGATAGTCACTTGTTACGACATATGGTGCCTTAAAAAATCAAATTCATTGCGCAACTTAATGAAAATTAATGGGTATTTTTTAAATTACAAAACTTGCATGTATTTACTTACACTATTACTCCAGGTGTTACGAATACTAAAATAGCATTAAGGAATACTTAAAGGGCAATAAACTAAATTTTCAAGATAGACTATGTATCTTGAGCACTATGAAAGGTTATGTGTAAATTTCTACGTGATTTTAAATACAGTACTTCAACATTTATTCAGCAAATAAATAACATGTTGCCAAAATATATTGTGCAGTACAATATGCCAATACAGGGTGTGGTAGATAAGTAATGAGACTGGCCGCCGTGCGGTCTCCACCTGCAGGTTACGTGGTGGGGGGATCTGAGCTAACAGTAGAACCGGTTCGCAGTCGCGTCGTAGCTCTAGCACAGTGAGGGTCGAGCTTCGCGTGTTACGTTGCTTGTGGGCCCGTGACATTTGTGAAAACGCTGAAGATGGATCGCTCGATAGAACAGCGGTATGCAATCAAATTTTGCTTTTGCTTGGGCAAAATTGCTTCGGAAACTTTTTGCTATGATTATGGAGGCCTACACAGAGCACGCCCTATCAAGAGCTCAAGTGTTCCGGTGGTTTAATGAATTTAAAAAGGGGAGGGAAATCCGTTAAGACATGGAACGATCTGACGTCCTTCAACGAGTCGTGTGGATGAAAACGGTGGCCAAAGTGAGGAGAACTCCGACCGTCGTTTAAAGCCTCAAAAAATGATCGCCGATGAGGTCTCCGTGAATAAATTTACGGTTCACCCAAATTGTTACGCAAGATTTGATGATGAGGAAAGTTTGCGCAAAATTGGTTCCACCGAGTGCTCCCCGCGAACAAAAGCCTCGTGACCTCCTATTTGACCCGAATTGGAGTTGAAGTTCTGCCACAGCCCACCATACAGCCCTGACATCAGTCCTCCTGATTTTCTTCCTATTTCCGAAGGTAAAAAGATGCATCGTTTTCGACGATATTCCGAACGTCCCAACGTGCTGTCCACGAAGGCACTACTAACTGGGATAACTCCAACGGATTACAGAGTGGGGCCTATGAAGCTTGGAAAAACGCGCTGGCAACGTTGTGTCGACGCCCAAGGCTGGGTACTTTGAAGAATATTAACGTTTTTGTACAAATCGGATCAATAAATTTGTTTTTCTAGACTGAGTCTCATTACTTATCTACCACACCCTGTATGTACGGAATAGCTTTGTTGAGAATATATTGAACAGATGTAGAAAAGTATATTCCAATATTGGTTAAATATGTGTAAAATATGTGTTCGGAGTGGTTTTTGACTGATAAGTGTTATCTTGTAATTGCACATACCAGGAGAATGATTGTTTATTTCAAAACAACAAATGATGATATTTCAGAAGGTTACACTACTGTTTATATTTTAAAACCACGTTATTTTTATCATTTTTCCTTCGATATATCCTTTAAAATTCAATAGATATGACTGAAAACGAAAAAATGTCTAATCAACAATTCATTAATTTTATATTACTTTGCGACAATTATAATATTTAATTAATAAACCAGGTTTATTATATATTTAAAAAACGCAATGTTTGGTGTAACTCACTTTTAAATAATGGAAATTGTTGTTTTGTTGCCAATCCTTAAAAAAATGAAGATAACAACAAAAATCTAAATAATGAAAAAGATTTTAATAAACCAATGCGGAGTAACAGTATGATTCTGAGAAGTATATCCAACATATGCAATAATAAACTCCATGGAATAATAATAACAATATAATTTAAATATAGTAAAACTACCATTTTTGCGCTCTGCCGTGATGTATGCCATTTACTATTGGCCTTTGGTCAGTTTTTAGTGGTTGGTCTGTTAGTTAATGCAGACGTATTTGGAACTCTATCGCTTAGTTCAAATTCAGTAATTACTGTTTTTTTTTTTTATTATCAAGTTCCCGGGGCGGAATGGGGTAGCGGGGCAGAATTGAAGATGTAGATTTTTGAGGTCAAGCACGTGCTTCTACCTAGCGGCAATCACTGTAACTAGATCACGCCACTTCGGCTCGACACCGGCAGCCATGTTTAGTTAGTTTTCGTTGATGTTTGCGGAGTGAGTGTGCTGATGATAGTTTTTCGTGCTTCTGCGTTGCAAATTTGATCGGTATTGGAACCAAGGTAAGGTCAATTTACAGCTTTTAAGCTCAACTATCATTAGTGGATACTTGAAGTACATTTAATTAGCTTATGTTACGTGTAGTAGAATGTTTTCTTTACACATCGTTTTTGAGTCACCATAACCTCCATAACCTAAAACATATCACTGGGGCGGAACGGGGTGGGGCAGAACGGGGAAGTACCCCGTTCTGCCCCATACTCATTTTTATTGGTGACCATATTACTTAGGCTATTTTTTTATATTTCAGATGGTTCGAGACTATAAAAGAAAAACGGATAGACAATCATGGTCCTACGAGTCTATGAATAACGCAGTTGATGCAGTTATTTCCGGCCAATTCGGTTACAAAAAGTCGTCTCAACAGTTCAATGTGCCCCAATCAACTTTGGAAAGATATGTAAAAAAAAGAAAGAAAACCCTTGACTATAAAATTAATAAATCAGCAGGAAAATTTCAAAAAGTATTTAGTGATGAGCAGGAACAAGAGCTAGTAACCTACTTAAAATCTATGGAGGCTAGTTATTTTGGTTTGTCAATGAAAGACTTGCGGGAATTAGCTTATCAATTAGCTGTAAGGAATGGCATTGGGCCATAGATTTAATAATCAAACCGCAGGACACGATTGGGTCTCAGGCTTCCTTAAGAGACATTCTACTTTAACTCTTCGGACACCTGAGTCCAACATCTGGTGCACGAGCTATGGGGTTCAACAAAGTGTCTGTTGACAAATTTTTTTGTTACTCACAAAAGTAGTGGAGAAGCACAAACTAACTGCCTCCCAAATATATAACTGCGACGAAACTGGAATTACAGTTAACCCAAAGAGCAATTCAAAAATCATTGCCCTAAAAGGAAAGCGTCAGGTTGGGTTGTTTAACTTCGGCAGACAGAGGAGAAACTGTAACTGCCCTCCTTTGCATGTCAGCAAGTGGAGCGTACATGCCTCCTATGCTGATATTTCCTAGGAAAAGAATGCAGCAGGAGTTTGAGATGGGATTGCCTCCTGGGGGTTGGGCAGAGGTACACAGCTCGGGGTGGATTACATTAGATACTTTTTTTGCATGGTTCAAGAAGTTTGTTTACATTCTCTAATGCATCTAAAACATCGCCTGTTCTTCTTATCCTTGACGGCCACTCGACACACACTAAAAACCTGAAACGTTATTGGACTATGCTAGGGACAATGGAGTTTCCATGCTATGTATTCCACCGCATTGCTCCCAGAGGCTTCAGCCTCTTGATGTTGCATTTATGAAACCCCTTTAAGTCGATACTACAGCGAGGAGCTCCGAAAATGGCTTCGGAGCAATCCAGGAAAAGTGGTAACTTTATTCCAGATATCGACTATTTTTGGGGCAGCCTATATTCAATGCGCCAATATGAGAACTGCCATAAGTGCGTTTAAAGCTACAGGAAATATGGCCTACTGATCCCTCCATCTTCAAAGAGGAAGATTTTCTCCCAGCAGACCGTAACCGACATTCCTGTTGAAATACCTCCTTCCCAAGAGGCTGTCTTATCACCAGGAGAAGAACTGATCCAAGGAGGCGAAGAACTTATCCAAGGAGGTGAAGATCTTAACCAAGGAGGTGAAGATCTTAACCAAGGAGGTGAAGAACTTATCCAAGGGCCTTCTCCGAACATTCCAGTTAAAAAATGCCAATCAGCAAGCTCAAATGATGTTGATGAAGTTTTTTGCACTGATAAGGAGCAAAACACCGGCAAAGAAACCCCGGCTCAATGATGGATTGAGTGTCCCTGGATGCTCTCATTGGGTAGATGGTAACCAAGGCCTCTCAATTAGGGGGAAACATCCAAATTTGTAGTCTCACTCCGAAGTTGTGATGCCAATTCCCAAAGTTAAGGCCACCACAAAGAGGTCAAATCGGAAAAAAAGGGGAAGACTGCGATCTTAACAGAATCGCCATACAAAAGAGAACTTATGGAGGCTATAAATGAAAGGGAAGAAAAAAAATCGTATCAAGCAAGAAAAAGCAAGAATGAGGTTGTTTAAGAAGGAGAACAAATCGAAGAGTAAGGAAACTAAAGAAAAAAACCTGAATAAACTTGAAAAAAAAGAAGGAGCAAGAAAAATGAAGACAATGATGACAGTGATGATGATGATGATGCAGACTGTGCCTGTTTGTATTGTGGAGAGTTCTATTCAAAATCAGTAGAAGGGTGGGTATCGTGCTGTAGGTGCAAAAAAGTGGGCTCACAATTCATGCGCAGGCATAGACCAGTAGAGGACGATGAAGCAGTATTGTTATGTGAATTATGTGACGATGAGGACTGAGAATAGGATTTGAAAACAATTGATGTTAGTTTAAGTAGCCTTAGGAAAAAAAGCTATGACAAAACACGTTTTAAGTAGTTATAATTAACAATATACGTTTGGAGGGAAGTTTTTCAAAAATGTTGACATGTATTTAATGACCACCCCATTCTGCCCCCGATACCCGGGGCAGAACGGGAAATTGTAATAGGTGTAATTTTCAAAATATAAAAAAAAAATTTATTGATGTTTAGTTAAGATATGAATATTTTCTTGTTGTGTGCTAATTGTTCAATAAACATGTATAAAATATTTCAGCCTTTTTAATCAACCCTTTTTTACATGAAAAAAATAATATATTTACTAAGTACCCCATTCCGCCCCGGGTTCCCCTAGATAGTATATATGGAAGGTAAAACACCACATGGTTTGCTGTGATTGCTGGCGTATGCGTGACACAACGTTTGTATAAACTGTTTATGTTAACCTAAATTTTAGTTATGTGTTCGGATTAGCTGTTCACCTGAGGAAGACTTCAGATTGTAGATCTCGAAACGTAGTGTTACTGATTTCTTGTACCACTGAACAATGGCAAAATGTTCTACAAATTCCTGTTTCCCTCATGATTCTTCCTTTGTCAAAAAACAAAACTTTACACAAAGTATCGTCATTTGTTACCTAGCAACAGTGTACTTAATTTTCAAGAATAGGGTTGGTAATTAATTAACCCATGTAAAGTCCGAGGTGGTAAGTGTTCATCCCTTGGCCTCCTGATATTGTGCTTCAAACACCCTACATTGCAGAATTTACATTTTCCGGATAAAAACATGTACAATGATGGTTCATTTATATAGCTTGTACATAGATAACTGAGACAGATTCAAATGGCTAGAAACTGACACATTTAGCAAGGAAGAGGGCAGAATGTAATTTCTTATTTGTACAATTAATAAAAAAGTGTTAACTCACGGCACAAATTAGCAAGTCACTATTATCACATTCATAAAAACAATAGGGCATTATAGATTATAGATTCAAAAAACCGCTATGTTAATTCTTACATCTTTAATAAGCCTATTATTCCTAAATCATTTTTAACAATGAGTTATATAAAGTCAATAGTTTTTATTAAAAGGTAGGTTCCCCCCCACCCCCCCCCCCCCCCACCCCCCCCCCCCCCCACCCCCCCCCCCCCCCACCCCCCCCCCCCCCCACCCCCCCCCCCCCCCACCCCCCCCCCCCCCAAGGAGGCCAAGGGATGAACACGTTACTCACCTCGGACTTTACATGGGTTAATTAATTACCAACCCCATTCTTGAAATTAAGTACACTGTTGCTAGGTAACAAATGACGATACTTTGTGTAAAGTTTGTTTTTGACAAAGGAAGAATCATGAAGGAAACAGGAATTTCTAGAGCATTTGCCATTGTTCAGTGGAACAAGAAATAAGTAACACTACGTTTCGAGATCTACAATCTGAAGTCTTCCTCAGGTGAACAGCTAACCTAACACATAACTAAAACCTAGGTTAACATAAACAGTTTGTACAAACGTTGTGTCACGCATACGCCAGCAATCACAGCAACCATGTGGTGTTTTACCTCCATACATACTATCTATAACTTGATAATAAAAAAAAAACTATAATTACTGAATTTGAACTAAAACGATAGAGTTCCAAATACGTTTGCATTAACTAACAGACGAACCACTAAAAACTGACCAAAGGCCAATAGTAAATGGCATACATCACGGCAGGCACAAAATGGTAGTTTTACTATATTTAAATTATATTGTTTATTATTATTCCATGGAGTTTATTATTGCATCATGTTGGATATAATTCTCAGATTCATACTGTTACTCCGCATTGGTTTATTAAAATATTTTTCATTATTTAGATTTTGTTGTTACTGTCATTTTTAAGGATTGGCAACAAAACAACAATTTCCATTATTTAAAAGTGAGTTACACCAAACATTGCGTTTTTTAAATATATAATAAACCTGATTTATTAATTATTAATTCCGTGTTTTATTATAACATGAATTAAATATTATAATTGTCGCAAAGTAATGTAAATTAATGGATGTTGATAAACATTTGTTCGTTTTCTGTAATATCTATGAATTTTAAAGGATATCGAAGGAGAAGATAAAACATGACGTGGTTAAAATATAAACAGTAGTGTAACCTTCTGAAATATCATCATTTGTTGTTTTGAAATAAACATCATTCTCCTGGTGTGTGCAATTACAAGATAACACTTATCAGTCAAAACCACTCCGAACACATATTTTACACATATTTAACCAATATTGGAATATACTACTTTTCTACATCTATTCAATATATTCTCAACAAAGCTATTCCGTACACATTGGCATATAGACTGCACAATATATTTGGCAACATGTATTATTTGCTGAATAACTATTGAAGTACTGTATTTAAAATCATGTAGAAATTACACATAACTTTTCATAGTGCTCAAGAAACATAATCTATCTTGAAAATTTAGTTATTGCCCTTTAAGTATTCTTAATGCTATTTTAGTATTCGTACACCTGGAGTAATAGTGTAAGTAAATACATACAAGTTTGTAATTTAAAAAATACCAATTAATTTTTATTAAGTTGCAATGAATTTGATTTTTTAAGGCACCATATGTAGGAACAAGTGACTATCATGGGTAATTATTCTTTATAAACTGTAATTAAATATTGTTTACTGTTTTTTCTACTTCTCAGCATAGATTAATAAACTTGTTAAAATACCAATAAAAATTAAAAAATATATAATAACTGATTTCAATATGTTTTTAAATAGCAATAACAGTACATGAGTTATGAAGGTTTCATAAATTTTAAAGTTTCATTCAAATTTCTACAATAATTTTTCCAACTTTCGACTTTTTAAGTAGAACAAAAAATCTTTGAAGATTGTTGAGATAAGAAATTTGTAAGAGATTTCCTTGTATGAGCAATTGCACAAGACTGTGCAAATGGACCGAAGAGCCTTCAACTATTCCTACTAGTAACCAGTAGAGGCTTCTTTTATGAATTTAGGCAAAAATTACAGAACCTGATTAGGTAGCATTTACCTGTTCTGTGCAAATACTGGTCGTTCTGTGAATATGTCCTAGTAACCACTTCCAGTCAACAATAAGACGGAACACAATTGGCAGGAGTAGACTATACAGACTATTGAGCGGTCCTTACTGCACTGAGTGGCCACTCTCCATTGCATTTCATTTGCAACTTCATTACTTTCATAACTGGAATATTTATTTTCTTCTTTGTCCATTAGAAATAATATCCGATATAAACTCTGATATTCTGTTAGGGAATCAGATTTACGTTGACTGTAAAATGTTCTTTTAATACTTTAGATTGTATTAATGTAATTTATAAGTACAAAGTTTTATATATATAATATACAAACTATATATATATATATATATATATATATATATATATATATATATAAAATATTCTTGTCTCATAACTTAGCCCGAGTTGATTAAATGAGAATGTTTAGTTTAGCTCCAAGTCACCTTCCTCTTTTTGTAGCGCCTGAAATCTGACACTGTTGTGTTGTTAATGAGAGATAATGGAATACCAGAATTTACATAAATGTATTGTCATATATTTTACACATTTCAATTTTCAGTTGTCACAATTGTCAAACTTGTTAAGGCTTATTCCGGATATTTGTTCTTCCAGTGATAAGAAGGTATTAACACTACGTCTTTACGTCTAAAATCTGATCTCAGGTCAAAAACTAATCTAACACATGACTAAATTCTAGGTTAAAATAAATAATCATATCAAAGCGTTGTGAAATGAATAGATCTGGAATCACTAAAACAATTTTAGTGTCAGCTCCATTTACTGCACTTAAAAAAACATAAACTAATAATTAAGACTGGAATAAAGAACAAAAGTTCCAATAGGTCTACATTACATGCATAAGCAGCTTTTTTATAAGAATCGTATTTCAGATTGCGAAACGAAACTTTAGCGGTTTCTTCTAACACTGAACAATCGAAAATTTCCTAAACAATTCTGTTTCCTTCACAATACTACTAATAAAAAAAATATTTTAACAAAGTATTATGTAATGTGTTGACTTAGCTATGGGGGAAGTGTTTATGCATTGTATAAATATTGAGTTTAGCCCTAGTTCACCTTCTTTTTGGTGGAGCATCTGCTTATTAAAACACAATTTTTTAATTTTTCAGCACACGAAGTAAATTAGCTGGCTAAAAACCTTTCTTAAACATAAATATGCGTCATTTCAATACTTCATACTGTGTACTGATTTAGAGATAAATTAAAACTACTCTTTGTAACTCATAAGCACTATTACTCACTTTTAGATTTACAGGAATTATTTGTTTCAGTTTTTATGTAGTAACAATAATTGTATGGTAAAGAAGAAAAGGTTTAACTATATAAATATATTTCAATGTGTGAATCACCAGACAATTATTAAAATTGTGATGAATTGACACCAACATTAGAGTGATGAAATACGATATGAGTAGTAAAGTTAATATAATGTGTAAAAACTAGCATTACAAACAAAACAATGCAAAATATGTACTTTTTGGTATGTGTAACAAATGTATGGAATATTTGATTGCGATCTTTGTACACACAAATCACTATTTCATTATATTTTTGTAAAATATTGTTAAAATTAAAACATTACCAATTTTAAGGTATGAAGCAGTGTGTACTATACGATTTAAAATGTATCAATACGTTAATACCAACACAATTATCTCTGTATGAATCATCAATAATTTCATTTTGTGTACTTGCATATACAAAAGAGTATGTAGTTGTTATTTGTTTCTTATATTTAATCATGACATTTGCAAATTCCACCAACTTATCCATATATGTTTTAAGTATCACAAGCTATTCAAAAAATGATAAATCATTTTCTTTGGAAGGTACAGTCCCTGACCATGCACAATAGAGACAGCGATGAACTACTCTTAATCGTGGAACAATAGATCTCAATGTTTTAGAGTGTTCCGTAGCTGTTCCAAATCACAGTTGTCCATTGTGTTTGGTTAAACTTTCAGGTGTGTAGAAAATATAAGTACAAAATATCAATAGATACGATTCAGTTATTTTTAATATTTTTACAACATTGCCCTGATTTTACCTAAGAATATTTTTTAACTTCCGTACTAAAGTGCAAGAATTTTTTTTACTAATAAACACAAATTCAGCAAATTAAAAGCCTTTACAATCGTTTCTTATTAATGTAAGTTAATTTAGCTTCCGTACTGAAGTTGCAGGGTTTCCGGCAAATAAACACAAATTTAGCAAATTTAAAGTTTACAAAATATATTTTTGTTAATGTAAGTTGTTTAAAGGGAGATGCATGTCCCTATACTGTCCATGCTAATTTGGCTACGTTAATGGCCTATTATCTCAAGATGTTAATGAAATATTTTTACCATATTGTTGGTAAATTTTAAAGACACCCAAGCAGCAACAATAGATTGCACCAAGGAAACATATGAAAAAATATTTCAAAAACAACTTTATATTTTTTTAATTGATCTTGCTGACAATCTTTGTAACTTTAGTTTTTTAGGTAATGCTTATACAAATGATACGGTTTTTGTAATTTCATATTATAAAAAGGTTGTACAAATTTGAAGCTGATATATTAATTAGTTTCTGAATTAACGGATCATTGGTCAGCGAAAAAGCATGTATTGAAAAACATCGTTAAAAAAAAACATAGTGGTAAACTCAATAGAGATTTACTTACCAATGAGTGTTTAGTAAGATTTACTAAAATATTCCAGACTCATAACCTTAATAAGCATAATCCTGTTCTTATTTTGCCTATTCATACAGTATTTTCTGGCCACTTTAGCCGCAAGCACATACATATATATTTTACCACACGGTATATATATATATATATATATATATATATATATATTTTCATTTCAAAGGAAAAGAAAAAAGTAATATTTTATTTCGAAAATCTAGAAAAAAATCACGTACTCCTTAACTTTGACAGTTGATTATAATTTATTTATTTAGCACTTTTTGTTAAAGCTATTTTGAGAAAAGGAGCATTTTGAAGGTATCAGAAATTTCCTGTCGCTCATTAATCTATTTTTTGGTCTAGCAATAATAAATATGTTTCATTAACTATTGCTCATATATTGCTCATGACATTAACTCTTTGTCAAATATTGCTACTCTATTATTCTATTGCTTCTATTAAAACTGCATTTTTAAAATTTAAATATACGAGTAGATTTTGAATTACTGCATAACACTTTTTGGTTTTGTTCTTATAAGTCTTCACCTGCGGGTAATGTGTGTTTTTATCATTGTGTTAGTGTTACTCATTACTCAAACCAGTAAGTTTAAGGAAAATTAGACAAACAAGACTCAGACAAAAAATGTTTAAGCGTACGAAAGGTAAGTTAACTAGCTGTATTATTCTATATGAATAAAAAAATCGCAAAATACTCAGAAATTATAAGTTTTTAAATTGATCTACCGTCATCCTAATATTTGAAACTTAAAATCGTGTAGTTCGTATGTTTATGTTATATTAGTGTACAAAGACAAACATTATAGATTTATACTAAGCGCCAAAGAATAAATCCAAATAAAATTTCTACAAAATTGTCATGCTTACTGTTTGAATGTCATAAATTTTATTAAGAATCTCAAATTAGATTTGGAAGAGGAGGGTGAGGTAGTAGATCGTTGTAAGTCAGTGTGCGGGGGGGGGGGGTGAGGAGGACGACATCTCAGATTGCATGATTCGATTTCACGAATATTGTCATCTGTCTAAAATTGATAATGATAGCAAAATCACAGAGATCTCGCTCCGTTATGTTTGTGTGTTTTTCCGAGGCCTGAATAATTTCATGTTACATGTATGTGACTTTGCAAATTAAATGACTTCTTCTTACAAACTATCCATTGTAATAATTTCAATAATATTTATCTAATAGCTCACAAAACGTTGAGATTATTTAATTAATTTATTTGAAATTACAAGAGTGATAAAAAGTGTTATTATTTAAAATGATTTTATTGAAAATTTAAAAATGCTCGCAAGGGCAGGGTAGTGCTTCCCGTTATCTGTATGGCTCTCTAGGTCAACCAAACAAGAAGACTCAACGTGTACAATTTTATAAATCAAGAAGTTAAAATTTAATTTATTTTTTGATAGAATAAGAATACAAATAACTAACTTGATATAAATAATGTTTTTTTAATTAATATCTTATTTTTGTATTGTTTAGTAAGGATTCTATTATTGCACAATTGTACAATATACAGTTTAAAAGTAAATTCATTTTTTAATATAAATCCATATTGAAAGAACTCACCATGATTGACATGTTTAATTATTACTATTTATGTAATTAAAACTATTTACTGTCTAAATATATATAAAATAAATATATTTCATTTTATAAATTGAGGTTGACGAAAACCGACTTATTTCTGAGGTTAGCCCTGTAGTATATTGTATTAGACAAAGAAAATGCCTTGAGATATAAAATCTAAAACTTGTAAACAGACGAGTCAATACGTTAAGGGCTCTGCGGGAGGGACGGTTTATTTGAAGGGATTTGCGGCTTTGAAAAGTATCCAGCCCGTGTGTGCCAAGGGGAAGGGAATGTGGACTTTCTCTCTGACAGAAAACTTTTCTGAGATATTCAGCCCGTTGGTTTATACCACGGGCAATAATTTCTGCCCTAAAAAATTTTATGAAACATCCTCTTTTAGAATTTTGTGAGTAGACCCGTGAGAAATTTGTAAGCTAATCTTTAAACTTTAGCTTGAATACAAGCTCTATCTAGGAGAGGCTGAGAGTCGGTCCTCTACTAAACCTTATATTCCCCGTTTTCATGGACCGTTGACTATGGTCATGGACCTGACGTTCTCACACTAAATACATTAAAGGCACAATTGCAACTGACATATTTGAGTGTTACAGTTCAGTTACAACACTTTTGCACCATTATATATAACTATGTTACAATAGTACTGTTACAGTTCCTGTTGACATTGATATCGGTGAAAGATAATAAGATCTTTGAGTAGGTTAAGTTTGAAATTGAAATTATCCCCGTAATTGAATCAAAGGTACTTATATATTAAACCAGTAACGTATATGTATCTAATCAAAATATAAATTTAATACTTCTATGGATGACAACTGGGAACGTAAACAAGTGAAGATACGATTGTGAGAATAAAAGTAATGGAGGAATCACTATACAATCTAAAAAAGCCGTTTGAACAGATGTTATTAACTGTATTTTAATCAAGAAATTGGTTTTCAAAGTTTAAATAAATCCACAAGGATAAGATAATGCTAATTTACAGAAGTCACTTGGATTATTTTCAAGATTAGTAATCTCATCCAAGGGATTAATGTAACGTTGACGTCAAATAATTAAGGAAGGGTTCTAATACAATATAAGCTCTAGCCTCAGATTTGTGGTATTACCTGGCAGTTTTACTCAGTTTTGAAATTTCATAACTCCATTATGTGACACACCTACCCGACTGGAAAGATGAAAATAATGTACTAATGAAAATGTATCGTATTATTATCTATAATGAGATTGGTGACTTTAAATTCCAATTAATGATGTCAAAGTAAATTTAGTATTTTAAAATGCAGTGTTTTGCACCTAAAAGACTCTGCTGAGGTTTTATACAAAATTTCACATATATAGCTCCTTCTAGTAGGCTGTATATTGTGTTACTATAACATCTTAAATTAAAATGATAACTTTTACCGCAATATTCTCGTTGCCGCCATGGTTACCATTCTACAAGTGATCACTAGCGCATGGCCAAATCCCATGGAGTGACATGCACCATCATCAAACTCAGTTTTGGTTTTATAAGAATAAAGCTTCGTGTACAATTTAAGTATAGGTCAGTTTGTTCTCGAGATGTCATGCTGACTGACAGGTAGACAGACAAAAATTACATCTTCCAGCATCTAGAGTGGTAGACTTCGCTAACGCTCAGCCATTAATCACTCATAACATTTGGAAGCTATAGAATAAGAAAACATCCAAATCAATGAATATTTGTGTCATTACATGTCAATGCAACCCCTCCCAGTGATTTATAAACGTACAGTTAAACGTTTAAACACAACATAGGGTCAATCATTCTACACGGGGTTTAGTACAACACATTTGTTGGTCTATGGTCGAGGATTGTAATCGAACCTGAATCCGCAACCCACCACTCGGGATTTACAAAGGTAATTTGTCGACCCAATGAACAGTCAGTTCACCGGTATTTGCCGGCTTTACTTTTCGATTTGTGTTTTCAAAGTGATCTCTGTGGCCTGTTCTGCGGGAAAGTAAATTTAGTCATTGTAATATTTTACAATTATGAAAGTGCAACGGGCAGTAGGGTTAAAATAGTATTAAATCCTCTCTTTAGGAATTGAAATCCATTTTAGGGAAGACCAAATATCAGTTATAACACATTTAGTATACACTAAATATAACAATATGTTCTGTTAAGATTCTTTTTGAATAAATAAATTTATTAACTAATATTTAAACATATGATTGCTACATTATGAGTACATACATGCAATACATTTAGGAGTTATCTCTCTTTCATCACTATCTTGAGAATGAACTAGCCTATAGACTTTGCAGGAAGCTTCATTTCTATATAGATTCAATGATGGCGCATGTCACTCCATGGGATTTGGTTTACCGTTAACAAAAGGTTTTATTTAGTACTTTTGGTAACCATAGATATAATGAACATTCGGAGAATGAATAAACTTGTAAACAAACTGATTGCACCCATATACCGTTTTAACGTGCGACATAGAAACACATGTAGGCCCTAAACTACAGAATAAAGCAATGGAAATTTAGTTAGCAGGCTCCTACCTGGTATTATATATAGTTTTGTAATTAGATATTCTTATAATGTTAGATTTGGTAATGGTAAGGAAATATTAATGTTTTAGTTATAAGGTGACTTCGTATTCCACGAGCTGGTCCATTTTTTAGCTATTTCTTGTAAATCGATCAGCGCTTCCATTGCCATCAAAACCTGCTTCACCAAGAAAGGATGTAAGGATGTACTGTTACAATTAGCTAAACTGGATAATTTTTTAAAGCATTATCACCCTTGAAGCGAATTCCACTGAGTTTGTGTTGGGTGAAATGTTGTCGAAAACCAATTAGTCGTTATTTAATTATATCCTTTACCTGCAGTTTGTAATCTAGAAGGTTGTAGGTGTTTCAAGGTTTATCTACAAATTTTCCTGTTACAAATAGATTTTCTACAAATATGCCTGTTACAATTATATACATAAGATAATATTGTGTGTGTTTTTAATTTGTCGACACCCGCTACGAAAATGCTTCATATTAGAATGGTTATTACACTGACTTCTAAACTGGGGAAAGTAATTAGAAAATAACTACTGTAATTTCTATCGGTGCCTGTTGTAATTTCTTTCAGAATGCACATCTCCTAGGTAACTTATTCAGTTAAACATTGTTAGCTAATTTAAACATGGTGGTCGTTCATTAAATCTTTAGCTAAGCCTTTATCCAGTACGGATTTAAATCTTTCGTATTGGTTTATATGAACTAATAGAAAGTGCTCTTAAAATAATTATATTACTAAATCTGAATATAAAAGGTGGTTCCAACAATAAAATCGTCTATTGTTTCAATGTATGACAACAGTTTTTCTAAAAGAATTTTATTAAATTTTTAATTTCTCTCTATAATAATAATCTCTTATTAGTACATTTTATCATCATCTCTTCAGACATAGTATGAAAATCAAACTACATCAAAAGAATATTAAAGCTGTTTATTAAAAAAAATAACTGTATTAGCGCTACATTGCTTTCATATAATATAAGCAACGAAACAATAACAGCCGGCCGAAACTAACAATACTGCTACTGTAGCCGATATTTTGGCAATGATACTGAGCGGTAAAAGTTAGTAAGCAACTAAACTATAACGGCCAGTAAACACTCACACCACTGCTACTGTAGCCGATATATCGGTAATGAAACTGTGAAACTGGGCGGTAGAAGTCAGTAAGCAGCGAAACTAAAACAGCCGGCCAAAACTCACGCCACAGCTACTGTAGCCGATATATCGGCAAATAAACTGGGCGGTAACACTCAGTAAGCAACGAAATAATAACAGCCGGCCAAAACTCACACCACTGCTACTGTAGCCGATATATCGGCAATGAAACTGAGCGGTAGAGGTCATTAAGCAACGCAAGTATGGCGGCCGGCTAAACCTAACAACAATGTTACTGTTAGTGTAGCCGATATATCGGCAATGAAACTGAGCGGTAGGGGTCATTAAGCAACGCAAGTATGGCGGCCGGCCAAGACTCACAAAACCCGCAGATGCCAGATGTCGTTAACTCGTGTGCCTCCAGTAAATGGTCCTAATGAACATTGGTTTAAGGCGTGTAATATTATAGCGCAAAGCATTACTTGCTTTAAAAGTTTGTTTAAATTACTTTAAATACAAGCGAATAAAGTTAGCATATTTTATACTTGCTTGGCATGAATACTGGTGCAGTGTGAAAATGTTATCACGTCTAGAAAAGACAAATATAATTATAAGCTAGTGTTATAGTTTTGCCTATAAGTTTCCTATATTTTATAAACAATTAGTATCTTTTAAAACTTTGTAATGATTAAATAATATAAAATTATGTATGATATAGACCTATAAAACGCCATTTTTTAAGAGAAAAAAATCTTCCTCAAACACAAAAACCAAAAGGAAACTAACACAAAAAATAAATACCTTGATATCTATAATCTAAACAATTTCAGTCAATTAACTCGTAAATAAAGTTAAAATTTTACCCAAATATCAAATTTAATTATATCATTAAAACTAATTTTATTTCAATTATATATAATTTATAGCCCGTTATGTAAAACAATTTTATATGTTATGCAATAACATATTACTCTCTACATTTATAGTTATAATAATTGAGCTTGATCACGTTGTATCATTTTCACCAAGAAGTGGAAAATATGTTGCGAATATATGAGTCAATAAGTTTAGGGCGTTAAAGCAAAGGTGGTTTATATAAAGGGATTTGAGGTTTTGAAGGGTATACAGGTTGTGCATGGCGAGAGATGTGGGAGGGAATTTCAGCTGCCTGGCAGTAACGTAAATTTCACCGTAATATTTCAGTTTGTTGGTTTGTAAAATAGATATTTTGCTTTTACTAAACAATATTAAAACTATCATCTTTTATTACCCCTTTCACATTACGTAAGAAAGTACATAAATATAATGTTAAGGAATACCCAAACCCTAATAAAATAAAGGTTATTTAAAGGTTTAAATAAAACTGTTTTTCATGTTGCAATAGAACGTTCGTAAATAAACAAAATCATAACACTTAACTAAGTAATGAGCAGTATGTATGACGTTGATATAAGAATTATTATTATTTTAATACCATTGGAATACCATACAATTTAATATAACTTTATCAAATTCAAAATTATATTATTTATATAACGTTTAGAAAAAAATTATATATAAATTACTTACGAAGGAGAAAGTTTCATTGGAATACGGTATGTAGAAAATTTTGTATCTGGAAAATAAAGAACACGATTTGATTGATATCTGAATGACAATTTTCTATCCACCAGCTTAGAAGTATGATGTGTTTAATTCATTAATTAATCGAACTATCTAAATTTCATATTAAATACTCAGAACAGGCTTTACATAGTAATGGATGTAATGTACAGTTGAATGAACCATACTTTAGAAAAGATTTATATTTAGAAAGGTGTACAATAATGTACATCATACTGAAACTGGATATGCACAACGTCAAAAGCTTGCTAGTCTTCAATATGTACAAGAAAACACTGATAAAACCTGATAGGGTATATGGAAACTCAGAGTATCAAACTGTATTCAAGCCGCCTAAAATGTTAAAAAATTGTTTGAGATCATTGTGTACGGTTACAGTCTACGAAATTCCTTATAGTTAGGGATTAATCCACATTGCGGGAACAAAGTCATCAATATATGTATGTATTTGAACATGTCTACATACATAAAACAAAGACAGGTTAGTTACACCATTTAATAACTCAAAACCCGATTATAATGATCTCTGATTTTTTGGATTTGTCGTCGCCCCGAATAGCAGGGAAACCAGAAACCTCTTTCCAACCTTGATTAAACAGTCATAAAATCTATTTTTCTTAGTGTTTTCAAAGAATATAACGGTGTAATGGTGTTTTACCAGATGCTCTCCACAAACAGCGGTCACAGAAATCCACAGATTCGACCTGCTCAGTTACAACTAGTATATAAACGTCCAGCTGTTAGTGTGTGTCTAAAAATCAATCAGTGACAGGAATTAAATACGACTACGGCAGATTTAAAACTATTATTCCTAAAGTTTACAACAATATACAATTAGCTCAAATACTATCTGAGGCAGGTAAGTGGTAGAATATAGGTCCAATAGAAAAATTTTAATTCTCATAATTATAAAAAGAATTAATGATAAACCCTTAAAAAATTAGGCTATGTACTCTTTATGTGTACCCAGTGGGGAGAAATTACATTATTATTGCAATTAAAATTTAGAAATTTCTCATTCATTATTGAACAGCTTGCAGCTTTTATGAACATTATTTCTCTATCCTGAAACTTTTGGTTCTTAACAAATCATGGCTTTCATCGGGTTGGCTGTGTCTATTCGAATCAAGCATAAAATTTACTTACGTTTTTAAATTAATTACTGAACGATTTACATTAAACGGACTGTTGTTTTTGCGTGATTTGATTAGGTCTGTTAGTTACACATCAGCCAATCACACAAAAGTTCCGCTCCATATACAGACGACTGCTTATTATTGTCAGTTTCGGTATAACATCTGTTGACTGAAAAAGGCTCCTACAGCGAGACCGAAATATTTCAAGAAATTTAATTGTGTAAGCAATATTTTCAACGCGGTGTGACCCGAAAAGACTGTTTGATAGGTTTTTAGGAATAACTTTGTTTTAACTTAGGTTCACAAAGTTTCAAAAAATCATAATTTTACCATCAATTGTACCTCCAATAACACATATTTGGACATAAATATGGATTGTGTAAGTGTACATTAACATATACTTAGTTCAATATCGTTGGTTTAAACATAAAATTTTGTTTTTATTTTGATAGCATGAACTTTATCTGATATAATTTCATTCTGAAATATTAAAATATTCCGCTCTTATATTGTTTTTATATATCATTCATATTGTAAGGAGAGCCGTTATATATATATATAATTTATTCAAGTTCTTGAATTCATACATATAAACATCAGCCACATAATTTCCTAAAATAAAACAGTTCATGTGACAGATGAAATGAAGCAAGTACACATCGTTTGGAGGGGCGAGAATAAAAGCTAACAAACTCTGAAGATGTTCTCGGAACAACTCAATTTATTGTTTTGTCGAAACTAACTTTGTTTATCAGTTTGTCTTTACCCGAAATATACATCGTCTGTTTCTTGGACTGTATGCCGACAACTAATGTTTTGAAACGAACAGAATCTCAGCATTGATTGTGTCGTTTAAAAATTTAAACCCACTGAGACAGCAATATAGATCATTAAAGCTTCAACGGATCACCCGTCTGTAGGCTTCTTGATCACGCCAGTCTCTCCGGTTCTATAAAACATATAGAAAAGTATACAAATCAAATTGTATTATTTGATCTGACAGTTTCTACTGCAATTCTACACTACAACCCTTAAGAACCAGGATATTATTATTATTTCCAAATTTTAAACGGCCACTGTAAGGTAGAGTAAGGATTAAAAAGTGAACGGCCTCTCATAAAAAACACTGTCTGGAATCTATATAAACAACGGAAAAGTGTATGTTAATAATTTATCACTACGCCCCAAGTTCATAAACAAGTCACACCATGTCTGGTAACAAGCTTCGCTGAGATCACCTACTTAATGTCAAATCTATAGGTCGTTTTATTCTCGAGATGCACGCGAGGGGATATACAATCATAGAAAATAAAGTCTATACGACATATACATCATGGACCTATTCTTGTAGAAATATATTTTCATGAAAAGTTCAAGTATATAGATAAATGGTTCCGAAATATCTTTCCACGTGATACATTTACATTTCTTTTTATAAAATTGGGTTTTACATCTATCGGAGTTTTAAATTATAAAGTCCACACACCAAATAACTACAAAATGATGTTCTATATGTTGATAATTAGGCTAAAATATGTTAACATGTCACGTGTTTAAATAGGTTATGAGTAAATTTGAGCAACATTTGTTTTGTTATAGGGTTTTTTTTGCTATAATGGTTACATATAGGATCAATGTACAAATATTTTATAACGCTGAACCAAATCCCATGGAGTGATATGCACAAGCAATGAAGAACTAAAGTTCAAGCACTGAAGTTCAGCAAACATTGAATAACTAATCTATGGCACTTGCGGAAGACCCAATGGAATGGAAGACTAACGTTAAGACAAACAGTTAATACAAATAAATAAACTTTAATTCTTTGTAAATGTGCTTTTCTTGTTTTATAGACTGTGTCTAACTGAAAGAATAATCCGTAAACTAAAATTAAACTTCTGTAACTGAAAAAGTAATATGTTTTCGTTTGTATAGGTACTCTATTCTATAATGATCTATTTTAATGTACCTATTTCTGGGTAGAAAGAAGCAAAGACACTTTACTCAAAAGATAGAAAAAACCAAAAGGAGGCAGTAGCCTAACTAAAGAGAAGCTTCCGGCTGCATCAGTCATTTTACATTCTCTTTGGTCGTGTATCTTAGTTCCATTAAAGAACCATTTTTAATGTTCTAATTTTACTCTCTTCCTTGAATGTAGTATTTTGACAAGAATACGATCCCATGGAACTCACAGTTACACAATTAATAACTAGTTTACTAAGCGACATGAGTTGTACAGTTTTGGATTGATTAGTTTTCAGAATTCATCTTATTGTTATGTATTAAGTCCTAAAAATTAATTATCTCTCTTATTTACTGAAAGAGTTTCGTAAATTTGTTGTGGTTGGAATTGTAGTTAAATGGTTTAATTACGATAATGACTGTAACTGTTTTGTCATTTGTAGTTCTTAATATATTTACTTATAATATACTGTTTTGAAGAAATGCCATTTTGAATATAAAGATCTTAAAAGATTAATATTTGTCTGGAATTAGGTTATTGGGTCATAACGCTATATATAATTTACAACAAGATGTTCTCAAAAAAACATTAATCGGCAATGCTCAGTGCTATGTTTTTTTGAAGATTCTCATTGATCTATAAATAAACGTCACTGGCTCAAGTAATTAATTAAATATTACATATAATTTAATATAATAATTGATATTACGCAGTTAATATTCATTTTACGTATTATTTTATTTTATACCCATCACATATACGGGTACTCTCAACTTAATCATATTTCATAAAAAAATCCTAGCTTTATTTTTGCCCATTTTCCTACTAGTAAAACATTATTATGTATAATACAATATTATATTTTTGAAAAATTCATTCAATTATTTATTGTAAATAAGTTACTTAATAATATCTATAAAATTGTGCTTCAGCATTAGGATAAGTGTAAGAAAAAGAACTTCGGAGTCCTTACTTGACTTTGTACAATAAAGAGCTCATTCATTAATTGAATCATTCATTAGACTTGTACTAACTTCTTGCCACTTGACAGTTTGTTCATAGTTGCAGATTGATAACGCACAATTTTACTCGGTGCTTAGAGGTATCGCTTCAAGTATGGGATACATAACCTGTTTCCTACATGAATTTATCTTATGAGAAATGTAAATAAGAAATCAATGGTACGTCTTGAACCTTGTAAATAATTGGAGACATTTAATGATGAACTCACTTCAGAAATAACTACGTTCAAGTCCAGTGCTAATCTAAAATATCATTCTAGGACTGAAGATGGATGAAGCGGTTATGTAAATTTTCTAAATAGTAAATCTGATTAACTTTTTCCACATATATGTTGAAAAACATTACGTTTAAAGTTATGCTACCTGTTCATAAAGGTGGGCGAGAAAGTTGTGAAGCTGAGGTAATCTCACACTAAGTTGTAAGTTGTCTCAAAGCCGGTCACATCTCAGACTCTGACCCTAACCACCGGATGTTCAAGTTATCGTTACTGATGGCTTGCGAGTTTTCCAGTCTCTTTACTCAGCCTTAAATCCCTCAATAAAGATCTTACTCACCACGTAATTGTTTACCAATTTCAAACTGCGTTAGAAAACTACCCCTCACTGACTCTTATGAAAAAGAATAGAAGTACAATTTAAAAGTAAAAAAATATACGTTAAGAATGTAATTAATTAATTAAATAAAATAATTTAAGTAAGAACGATCTTTTACTGTAGTAATTGACATTATTATGAAACATGTTTGATAACCTCACAGGGATACAATCAGTAATATATGCAATGAAAAGAAAACGAAATATGAATTGATTTTGATTAATTTATTCTAGTCAATTTAAAATTATACTTATATTACGTGTACATTATAATTTTAAGTACATTATCCTGTACTTCCTTAAACTTCACATGTGAGTACGAAATTCTTATCGATAAGAATGTGTGAGATATCAACCCATGAGAACTAGACTAATCGACATGTATTTGTATAAAATAATATCTTTATTTAGGAACACAATACCATTGTTTGGTCTCCCCTTGAGGACATTTGTCTGTACAAAGGTATTCTATATTGAAGTAGAAAGATGTACAGAGATAGTTGGTGCACTGAGATTGTCAATACTAATGCTAACGTTGATTATGAATATAACCGACTTTCCTCATTCCTTTTCTCTATCACTGTGTTGTTTGTTGCTGATTCGTTTTTTATTTATTCTCGTGACAACTATGAAAATTTCCCGGCACATTTTTTACTCTAATGTGCATGATTCCAGACTATACTTCTATTAACAGATAATGTTATGTATACAGTATATAAAAGAGTCGTAGAGCGTTTAAAATTTTCTTGTATAACAAAGTACTTTTAGAAAGTGTTAAATTTGTGCATTTCATAGTTAACAAATCTAGTTTGAAGGATATTTTCACTGCAAAAAAAGAGTAAATATCTAAAGAGCTTGAATTGGGTATTCTACTCACTTTAGAAAACCGGAAATGTATTGTTGGACAATTTTGCTTCCAACAACGATTAGGAATACAAAAAATGAATTGTATGTGTTCAATATCGAGTTTGTTTACAAATTAATAGAATCAGAGATCTATCATTATTACGTTCTTAGTTTCCACATAGTTCATAATGATACCAACGAACGTCATGCAATTGTGTGTTCGATCTTTGTTGTACTGATAGATAAGGCCTTTTAACTAATCATGGACTGCTAAACAAGCAAAGTCTGGTGTCATTAAAACTTCTTTTATTTTATTGTGTTATTAGCAGTGATTAAAGAGAGTAATTTTATTTCCTTTTTCTATCTGGATATAATGAGGAGATAGCTACTGATTCTACGTACGGTCCATATGGTGCAGGATCTAGTCATTCTTAAGATTTCTGGTGTCATGAATCTTAAAGAGACATAATTCGTGTTTTTTCAACGCTTTTCTCAAGAGCCTTAATAGGCGGGTACACTGAACTTAGCTGAGCATTAGTGAAGCCTTTACCTGATGAGGCTGAAAAATATAATTTCTGCCTCTTTGACTGTCTGTTTAATTTGCCTATCTGTCCGTTTGGTATCTCGAGACCTCTTGTTTTTGTTTGAATGGACCTACAAACTTTATTCTTTGCATGGACATTCATATCTATGTAAGCAGCATCTTGATGGTCAATGAATCGTCTTGTATTGCAGTTTAACATTTACGATCAAGGTCAAATTAAATAATATATATTGAAAACAATAAATATACTGCAATGATCAAAAAGATTAAAGTTAAATATCAACATGAAATATGTAAAATTATACATATTTCAACATAAAAATAAAAACATATTTCACAACTATCTCAAAAGAACATATTAAATTATAAATAAGGTCAAGCGTTCTCCAACAGACTAGTGGAAGCATCCCTGAACTAAATGCTTTCTTAATATTTTTTAAAACTGTGATTCAACCTAATCAATAAGGTATATTCTGATGAATGTAATTGATTGTAGTCTGCTTATTTTATAATCACTGCAGAGAGTAATAAAAATATGAATTAATTTGTACTGTGTGAAATGCATTCGACTCGTATATTAATATATGTGAAAACTCAAGCCCTATTTTAATATAAGAAGTTTACTATGAATTTGGTTTTTTTTACAGCATTGTAATACGTGTACTGTGATAATCTGAGGAAATTTAGTAAAAAACAATAGAGTAATTGCATTATATGCACACTTAATTATACATTAAGACTTCACCTAATTGCAAGCTGGAGCTGAAAAATGTAATTTAGAGAAATTATAAGAAATCAAAAATAATTTTATTTAATCGTTTTCTGATTTGTTAAAATTCTTTCATGACAGATAAGAAGGAAAATCTATTTTTTATAAGGGTTTAATTGACCAGCAATGTGTACATGTAACACTTTACACTAGAAGGGTGCAATTATAATTTTATTACCCTCCCTCGACGATCGTTGCTGTTAGACACGGATAGCTGGAAACAACATAATTGAATTTTATCTCATACTGTTAAATAGAATAAGTTTGTTGAACAAATGAGTAATGAGTTTGCTGGGAGACAAAAGACTGGGACACAAAGGAAACCGGGAATGTACGAGTTCTTTATGGAACTGTATATCCCTAATTGGTTGTAGAATAGTTGTGCTTTCATCGGTTTCTATATCGCTCAAGAGCCGTTCATTAAGTCCGGTTCATTAACTCGGACATCGAGGTCTGTCTTAACTCCTCTGGCAGTCAGGAGTACCTGTTATAATTCTTTACAAAAAAGGGACATTGAGGACACGTTTTAGACCACAACGAAACTGAACTGTCAATCATAAAGTAGGCAATCGTAACAATGTTTACTTTGAAACATAACATAGTTTTAGTGTCAGTGGGAACAAGTTGTAATTAGTTTCCATTACTTATATCGAACGGTAAAAATGCCAAACTTATATTTACAAATTTCAAACATTTCAATACCTAAACGTTATAATTTAAAACAATGTCAAATGGTTAGTTATTTACACTGATTATACTTACGTCTCTTTGGTGATCCATGTACGGCTGTATAGCCACTATGTCAACTTTAAATATTTAGTACGGAGGAGAAAACGGATTTATCGGATTATAAATATATGGTTATAGAGATTATAATTTCCTATGTTTAAGGTCCCTTAATTTAATGTCACAGGAATTCGTTTCAGTAGTTTAATTTGAACTTAGTTCAAGTCAGTGATGTGGTAAATGATTACTCAGTACCTAGAGGACCACGTCAATGTAAATTCCAGGTAAAGGTTCTAAAAATTTTGCAAATGTTCCATACGGATATATACATGTGGAGCCATAAATAAACATTAGTCTGAGCTCTAGGGCAGGTTACAACCACAAAATGCCATACACAGCAGATGTATCATTACAGTGCTAAAACTGTCTGACCCACAATAACAACACCGTTGTTAGTTACCAGTGTTTCAGAGCACAAGGTAAACATTAGTCTGAGCTCTAGGGCAGGTTACAACCACAAAATGCCATACACAGCAGATGTATCATTACGGTGCTAAAACTGTCTGACCCACAATAACAACACCGTTGTTAGTTACCAGTGTTTTCAGAGCACAAGGTAAACACTAGCCTGAGGTCTAGGGTAGGTTACAACCACAAAATGCCATACACAGCAGATGTATCATTACGGTGCTAAAACTGTCTGACCCACAGTAACCAGGGCGTAAATATCTCTCCAACTCCGCCGTTCCGTCCAGGCTTGATATAATATCAAATATCATTGTACGCCTCATGATGTTCCGTACTGCAAGGCTTTTACTCTATCGATTTTGATATAATTGTTTTAATATAAACTATAAATCTACTTTTTAAAACAATAGTTTAATCACTAAAATATCGTAGTTGTAGAAACTAAAATCTCTCGAACTACACTCCTTCTCTGAATATTATCACTCACTAATAAACGAATTGCTATGAGTTTCTACTAAACTTATTACAGAATTAATATAAAACTATTGTTTTTGAATTCTATGAACTATTCCATAAGAATTAAAAATGGAATTTATTGCGTGTTGTTCATTATCAATTGAATTACTCAAATGAATATTTTGTGGTTTCTGTAAAAACATTGGTTTTTAATTAGTGTTGATATTAATTATTCTTTCTTACATTCCACTGGAGCTAATATGTAAAAGTTTTCATTCCTACTACTATAACGTTTATAATATTACTGAACTATACATTTACAAATGAGTGAAAGCAATTCCAATCCCTCAGACGATAGGCTTTACTACCGTCTTCTAGTTTTTGGTCTAAAACATTTTGATAATCACTAAAGCAGTTTACAAATTACAATAAAGTTTCAATACCTTAAATACTGAATATATTTTAACACACAAAAGGTTTATGTAAATATTTTTGGGCGCATTATTTACCACCATCACTTAAACGAACATTACATTATTTTCTACAATCACCTCAAATCATAGAAAACAAAAAAGAAAGCCCCGCTTACTAGCATACTTGGTTTCCTTATGTGATAATATAAATCGTGTTCCGACCATTGCTGGTTTTATTTAGAATGTCAAGGAAGAATGTCAGAATGAAGGTCAAAGGATTTTGTGATGTTCTCTTTTTTTCTTTACAGTTTATATGGACATTCGAAGGATTTCTTGGTTTAGTTTGTAAAACACGCAAATTAAATCTAACTGTATTGAAATGTGGTAGATTGAAACAGTGCGTGCTATATGGTTTGTGATGTGGGATTAAATAGGAACTCTGAAAATATACTGATGTTGAGAGTAAGTTTATGAGTTCTTGAGTCAAGTGACCTCTACAAACCCTTGAGTATATACGATATTTATCTACATACTTGTAAAATAGTGTGCAAAAAAGAATATTCAATATTTTATCTCTTGCGAATGTTCCACCATCGAAAGTGCAGCAAATAGATTTGACAACACATACACTTGTGAGTTTCCCTTATTCAGACTTATGGATGGAAAATATTTTGTACGTTCCTCCTATATTTTTAATTTTACAAATTCTTTTATACAATTTTTGGTCTCAACAAGTTTTACGGTGATATCCATTTATAGTATTTTTAGAAAATTACATAAGTTTATTTTCTTATACGATAAATTACATATTATTACTCTATTATATGTACTGCGGGTAGTTCAGTGCATGCTCAAGGAATACATTGTTACTAAGTGTGACAGTTAAAAATGTATCAATAATACCACATATCTGAAATCATACAACTAAATGAATGAGGCCGTGATATAGTCAAAAATATGTGATAAAATAATTAGTTTCATGATTGTAAAACTCTGCTCATATGTGCAATGAAGCTATTTACAATTTAAAAAACTGGGTTTTCGTAAAAATGGTACGGTTTAAAATCCCTGTAGTTTATTTGAATATAATATTTACATATTATGTTTCAAATTGCTGTCATTACCATTTACCAATCCGTCCTATATTATATTAAAAGTGTTTAATTATTCCTATTATTGTGAATTTGGACTTTTACGTTCCTATTATTTTTACTTTTAATTACATAGTATTATGCGTACAGTATAAAAGGAATGTCATGACATGACCTGTAGGACTCAGAGCAGTATAAACATCACGATACTTTTAGAGGGTAGTCAGGTCAGAATGATGGAGATCTGAACACCCCCCCCCTTTATAAATTGCCACACTAAGCCGTCCACAGCCCATACAGAAGAGCATATCACGTATGTTTTCCTTCCCAGCCTTATGTCGGATTTTACATCATATCAACGTTTACCATACTGTCGCATACTATATGACTTCTAATGTTTTTGTACATTTGCTAGTTTACTTTAATTTATTTACTTGAGTCCTTTAGTATTAAATTAAATTAATTATGTTTATTAAGATTTTATCAAATATACTCTTAAGAAAAGAAGCTGAGAATGCTCCTAGGTCTCTAAAGGGCCTTTACGCTGCTTCTGTGCGTTGATATCCATAGAGTTGCCAATATTTAAGTGACGCATCTGTTTTGGAATAATGAGTTGTAATGTTTTGCAAAAATTGCAAAAAACTAGTTTAATTTGATTTACTTCACTCCTTTAGAATCAAATGTAATTAATTCTGTTATTATTTTGTGGACATGTAATGTGGTTACAATAAAGTATGTATCAATGATTCATAATTTTTTTGGAGAAATCCAAAAAGTATTTTACTTTAATTTACTATGTTAAAATTGCATTTACTTTTCTCTGACGAAATTTAAAATATATACTCCTGTTTTATATATAGAAATTAATTTGGTTGGTTTAATTTTATAACAATTATATTTTACAATGTGTACGGAAATATAAATAATTCTCAGGTCTTTTCCGTTTCGTTATTTCATTTTAACCTTTTTTCCATAACAATTAAAAGAAGTTTTTATCTATATATATATCAGGGGAATTCATTTAAAAACTTCTTTTAATTGTTATGGAAAAAGGTTAAAATGAAATAACGAAACGGAAAAGACCTGAGAATTATTTATATTTATTTATTTATATATATATATATATATATATATATATATATATAATGTTATGACTTTTAAATTTAATAGATCTTTTAGGTTCAGACCTTGCACACCAGTGAAAGATAAGATGGCATAGACTCAATCATGAATACTTCCACCAATCCTAAAGGGACTATTGATTCTAAATAATTTAATAATGGGTGATTCAAAAAGAGCGCCGGTTTTGAAAAGACAGGTAAATTTTATTTTATCGGTTGGCAGCAATGTTTGACCTTGATTCTGATTGTTGACGCATCTGATATTTCTCTCATTAGTGTATTCTGTGTCTAACCATGGGGAAGTTTACTTGTGCGCAACGAGTGTTAATAGTGAAAACGTTTTATCAGAGTGGAGAGAGTTATGCGGCTACTGTTAGGCGACTTCGAGGTACTCTAAGTCGTAATGAAACACCGAATGAATCAAAAGTTCGCAGAATCATGAAAAAGTTTCAAGAAACGGGTTCAACAGTCGACCTCAAAAGTTCTGGACGTCGTCGTTGTGCCCGAACTGAACAGAACATTGAGGTGGTTCGTGACAGAGTGGTTGTTAGCCCAGCGAAAATCAATACGTCGCCGTTCTCAATAATTGGGTTTAAGATGTTCTTCTGTACGGAGAATTCTTCGGTACGATTTCAAATATCACCCCTATAAAATTCAGCTGACGCAACAATTGAAAGTGGCAGTCCTCCGGAAGAGACGACAGTTTGTTGATTGGGTATTGAGAAATTCGCATGAGGAAGAAAACTTCGCAATGAATATCATCTTCAGTGATGAAGCGCACTTCCAATTGAATGGATTTGTTAATAAACAGAACTGCCGTATCTGGGTTCAGGAAACCCTCGCATGATTAACGAAAGGGAAATGTATCCACAAAGAGTGACAGTTTGGTGCGGTTTTTGGTCGGGCGGCGTCATCCGCCCTTATTTTTTTGAAGATCAGGAAGGGCAAGCTGTGACAGTGAATGGATACCGATACCTACGATGATTAGGGAGTTTTTGTGGCCTCATTTGGATAACATAGACTTTGACCAGTTGTGGTTTCAGCAGGATAGTGCCACCTGCCACGCTTCCCGTGAAACAATTGTGTTGCTCCGTGACCGGTTTTAAGGATCGCGTCATTTCTCGTAATTCCGACCATCAATGGCCACCAAGGTCGTGTGACTTAACACCTTGTGACTTTCATCTTTGGGGTTATCTAAAGTCATTAGCTTATGCCAATAAACCCAATTCTTCAATGAGTTGAAGGAGGAAATTCGACGGGTTGTCGGCCAAATTGAAGTGGAAACTTATCGTGCAGTCATGGCTAATTTCATGGACAGTGTTGTTTGCGTGCCAGCGTAGCAGAAGAGGACAAATGCATGACATTATTTTTCATACATGAAATCGGAAGGTTATATGAACATATTTATGAATTTGATTTCACATTTTCATTAAAATAAATCTCTTAATTTGATATATCAAAACCGGCGATGTTTTTGAATCACCCTTTAGCTATGTTCTGTAATTATTGAATAATATTTATTATTAAAGCAACAACGCTTAAAGTATGAATGGAATATGAAGTTTTGTTTTTGTCTATTGTTTGCACGATATATAAAAAAAACTAATCTACATCATTTAAATTGTTGATGAAGCTGAATTTCTATATTAATAACAATGAGTTCGTTGACGTTTCCTGTTCCTCCATAGGATTTGACTGAGAATCAGCGAATATTTTTGTATAGACCTTATTTATAACCATGATGGCAACGAAAAAATAGTAGAACAAATTCATTTTTAGACTCATTACACCCATAAGAGATTCAAGCATTTGATATATTAACAATTGTAGGTTAACCACTCCAACGCATAAAACATCCTTTTATAGTGATTAAACACTTATATAAAACAAAATTATGTATTATATGCCAAGATATGTCGAAAATATTTTACATAAAATAGTACATGAAACTTAATATCTATAAAACAAGATTTATGATGCATCATTTTCGTGTCATCTTTTATTTTGCATGATTGCTGTCTTTCCATCTGTGTGTATGACATCTCGAGAATTAAACGGGCTATAGATTTTAAATTGGTGTGGTTTGGGGTTTCATGTTATCAGAACCTGTTCATTTTATGTTCTCGCCTCGTATCATAAAGTGTACAAAATTAATTGATTGATAATAATATATTAACGAAATATACACGTATTTTTAAAATCTAAAAGTATTAAACTCTTAATATCCGGTGTAGATTCATTAAAAATCCACTGAGTCGTACTGAATAAACTTATCAAAGATAAACGGCCTATCTGAACATCTGTATTTCTAGGAGTTGCAAATATTATTTTAATAATACCTGACAACTCGTCAAACATTTCTTATTTAATAATGTGCCAACAACAACCCACGTCACTCCAGCTGTGATATACAGCAATATCCTGTTCTGTCCAGAACATAAGTTAAACCACCAGAACTGTGAATATATAAATATTGAATATTCACAGTAATTTAAACTTATCAGCTGACATTTTGAATTGTTAGTGACATGCTCAGTGAACGAAACGATATTCCTTCGGTAACACCTCTTCTAGTATTGTATACATATTGCATAGTGTTAGAATAAGTAATGGTATAGTCGGTCACTATGTGTATGTGATACACTTCCTACTCTTTTCTTTTGGAGATCTCTCCAAGTAACACTCAAGTTTATTGTTTAACCCGATCATGGTCAGTATTTAATATTCAGTATATATGATCAATTGTAAGATTCGTTTATTTTTTATAAAGTTCAAGAAATGCTTCACTATTTAAAATTGAATATTTTATATTCATATATTATTTTGGACGCATGAAGTTGCCAGTGTAGTTTACAAAGGGGCCCATTCGAGGAATTTTTATCCATTATAATTCAAAAATTCAATTGTATTCTTATCTTTATTAGCAATACTAGATATTGCATAAAACACCGTTATACACGTTAACATCATACAATATGAGAGACTGTACGTTATATGCTAAAATATAGGAGTGCGACGAATAGAAAACGGGATATGTTACAAAATGAATTGTCCATGTTGTAATAGTAGTTAGTACGTATTTGATGGAATCCATTTGCATTTACGGATATTATTACCATAGTATTTAGACTTGGTAAGTTAAGAATAATAATACGAGAAACCCATGGTGAAGACGTTGACTAAAAATTGACAAGATAAAAAACCAATCTTTCGAATGTATTGAGAAAGCTTCAGCGACTTCTATGGCTTTTTCAAGGACAGAAACAGTTTATAGATCACGAACGACCAATTTTGGTTGAACTAATTTATTATAGATCTTGTTTTATCTTCACAAAAACAACAAATTTCAAATTGAATTACTCTAACAACACTACTACACTATAATGCTTGTAATAGCGATTAGATAAAAAAACCAACAGTTGGGATTTAATACTTGCTATTGAAGCACTGATTTTTAATCATTGCACTCAAAGACTTATTTGCACTGGTTAAGATTTTTTATTTCAGTATGTGTTAAATTTAAGAATTTTAGAGGGAAATTTTGAACAAAGATGACCTCAATAGTTATTACCTATTAAGAGTAAACTACCTATCAAGATACAAAGGCAGTACTTGCACAAAAAAGTTTCCTTGAGTCATTTTACAAAGACGTTGTATGTATCTATAATATAATTCTTGAGCCTACTTCTTGATTGAAGCACTAGTAAGTCAATGAGATTTCACAGCACAAAATAAACAAATATCGCCATGAGAACCAAGTTAGTATTCAGGTGATGATGCTTGTAATTTGTCAAAGTGAGTCTGCCGTATTACAAGTAGACCAGTTTGTCATTGGCTTGTAAATCACAGCGACTTTTCTCAAACAAATTTCTGCTCTTGTGTTTTGTGCACTCTGTTCTGTGCTGCCTTTGCTATATATTGCTGAACCTTACACTCGCAATATGTCTATAATTTATATTTTAATAATATACATAAATAATACATAATATAAATAATATCAGTATTCTTGATAATATAAACAGCATAAGGTTTAGTAATTTATATATCCTGTACCGCAACAAAACATACTAAAATAAAACATAAGTAGCGAGATGTATTTATATAGTACGTAATATATTTCACAAGACAAGTGGTTGAATACAGTTTTGTATTTATGATCTTAAAATATAAAATTACTTGTATTTATTCAGAGTGTCAAAAATATAAAATGTTGATGCTTTATAAGTATTCATTTAATTTGCAAAAATGGTTTAAATTAAATAAGTTTAGTTTAATGTTATGCATGTTACAATCAAATTGTTTAAATAAACCACCGATTCATATCAAAAATACTAAAACTAAGATGGTGTTGCCTCTAACGAAAAATTGATATATAATATAAAATTGCTTTTTATCTGAGATTAAAATGAAAATTACCGATTTTTAAGGAGCCTAAGTGTACTGACATCTATCTTAATTTTAACTCTATAAGTACAAGTAAAAATTCAAATACTCTTACACTCGTAATTGTGGCTATAGAATTACAGGTGTTGTCTTATTTTAAAAATGTAATCATTACTAAAAATCCACAATACTTTGGATTTCTTCATATTTAAATTTTTTTTATAAGTGACATCTGAAACGCGTTTGCACTCTATCGTTTAAATATATAAAAAAGTATAAAATTAAAAATTTCAAAGAATAACACGTTTGGATGGGTACTATAATATATATATATATATATATATATATATATATATATATATATATATATATATATATATATATATATACAACAAGTATAATATGTTAACAAAACATTCAAAACATTCTGTATTATCTGGCTTTTGAATTGTAAACTATACATATAATTGTGTTTATCAGAGAAATAGTCAAATGGATCACTTTGAATTGATAGAATATTCTTTAAGAGGTTAACTTCCATCCCTGAATTTAATGATGTAAATGTATGTAGGCTATTATAATCGTAAAATAACTGTTGTAATCAAGACTTTTGCCTACAGAGTGCGTTAAAAAATTACTACCTTATAATGATTTTGCCTTTAGTTTGACTAATGAAATAATAACACAAAAAATGCGTGACTTTGTGTAACTTGTACAACTGTTTGGATTTAAATAGTGCAATTAGGTGTTATTTATTATTCATTGTATAGTTGTAGTCCCTTACGATTACTTTCCTGAAGTAAAAAGAAGTTTTAATTGCAGTATAAAACGAGTATTAATTTTCATTCTAAGAACTCGTATCCTTATTTTGAACAGTTTTCCTTTTCATCTGTTATAAGACGTTATTAATTTTTCCTAGAACCACAAAAGACAAGTTCAAGTGCTGTGTATGGAACTTTGTTTGAAACTTGAAAACATATTTCCCGAAACTTAATTGCATGACCTTCAGTATTAATTCCCTGTTTTTGGGAAAGTTGTCTCAAGTTTTGTATACGTCGATGTGGATGTAGCCTACTTATTTACATAAAAATATTCTTTACATTATTGCAAGGTGGCAATAAAAGAATAAGCTAATAATTATTTAGCTGACGATGATTTGTAATATTCTAAATAGGTGACCACAAAATATAAAAATAAACCCCGAGGCATTTAGCCACAACAGATTTTTATATTTTACAAATTTCATGATGTTCTTATCTTAATATTCTTTAAAAAAAACTTATAAACCGTATCGTCAAAGTCTCTCGACAGTTTTGAGTCTTCTTGTATAATAAAATTATGAATTGGATCACGTTTCCTCCCCCTTATAAGTGATGAAATATGATTAATGAACAACAGTATATCGGTAAAGAAGATATAACAAACAGCACCGTTATTAGTTAGAACGGTTATAGAGCACGAGGTAAATTCTAGCCCGAGCAATAGGGCAGGTTACAACCACAAAATGCCATACACAGCAGATGTATCATTATGGTGCTAAAACTGTCTGACCCACAATAACCAGGGTGTAAATATCTCTCCAACTCCGCTGTTCCGTCCAGAGTGGATATAATATCAAATATCATTGTACACTTCACAATGTTCCATACTGCAAGGCTTTTGCTCTTTAGTCTGAGGTTTATTTAAAAAAAATGTAAACTATAAATTTATTCTTTAAAATAATAGTTTTTACTCTAAAAAAATTCTCGTAGAAAGTAAATTATAGAAATGTATTCCTTCCACTATGTAATCACTTACTAAGAAACGTATTGCTATAATTACAGACAATCAAATTAATAATACATTTTGGTTTTTGTAAAATGTGAGTTATCTTTAGTATTTATATATTTTCTTAAATATCAGTTGAGCAGGAAGTGTTTATGCCTACTGCTGGATCGTTAATAATATTAACGAAACATAAATTTCTCTTCCGACGTCCTCAATATAGCCAACGTGTGAAAATTATGAGATACACAAAATAAGAAACGTACTGAGTGATAGATAAACTCTCAAAGCAATGCATTGTTTGACGCAGAAATGCATATGGAGGTGAAGGGCTGGTGATCAAAGTCCATGTCGATATGTTCCTTCCTCCAGTAATCGCAGAGCATCCGCCCAGCACGCGCGAACGTGTGGACACCACGACGTAACTACTCATGTCTTGTACACGTGTGTATTACTTATTTACATTTAATTCTGTTGCGTACTTCGAGATTTTTATTTTAACCTACAACAAACCTACCACTAATGCGTCGATACCTGATGATGTCACCGTGTTGACGAAACGCGTCGTAACAATATTGAGGAATGTAAGAAAATAAATTTGTTTACGTGTAAAAATCACTATTAATTGTTGTATTCGTTCGTTACATTTTTTGGTCGATATCTTGCCACACGATCCATCTAAAGTTTTGTCAATTCAGTTAGGTTTTGTACCAGTATATAATAAAAGTTTCTGTGAGTTAGGGAGGATACAATATAGCAAAAGCCCTGAAATTAGATCTTGTCATTCACTTTTAACGTTGACTTTCCACTATATTTTTTTGCTCTGTACATAATAATCTACAAAAATATATATGTAGTATGTGCTGAGGTAGAGAGGCTGCATTGTTAAAATTTCACGCGTTAAAATTGCATGATTCTACTAATTTTGTTTACGAATTTAATTATTCTGATTCTTTATCATTGACATCATGGTTACCCATAACATTAACTATTTGTTGACGCTCAGGGAAATATCATGGCGTGACATGCACCATAATAACAAACAGTGCTGTCCGTATAGAAATGAAGCTTCATGCAAATCTACAGATCAGTTCGTTTTCCGATAGGCTTCCTTACCGCTCTGTCAAACAATTAAAAATTTACCTTTGAATAATAGCATGTGATCTAAAACGTTTGTTAATCACTAAATCAATATGTTACATTGCAATATGTTTTCAGTGTCTTAGACACTTGATTAAAATATACGCACCAAATGTTTACGTTATTATTTTGGGCCTCATTATATACCACTATAGTTCATTTGAACATTATATTATTTGTTTACAGTCACACCTGAATTATAAACAACCAAACAGAAGCCTAACTTTTGTTCTTTTACTTTACTTTCTTTCTTCGTGTAATTACTAATCCTTTTCCGACAATTGCTTGTTTTTATTTAGACTCTGTAAGATTTAGATCAAAGATTTTTTTTATGTTCTATTGTTTATTATTTATGTGGTCATTTAAGTTACTTGATATAGTGTTGATATAGCGTGTCTCAAAATTAATTCATTCATTCATTTCAGATTTTATTTGGACCTGGTTGGAAATCGGAATGCGTCACTATCGGAAATGTAACAAATATATATTTGACAACACATACACTTGTGAGTTCCAATATTAGTAACACTGACGGATAGAAAATGTTTCTTACGTTCCGTCTATGATTTTCCTTTTTTTATATAATTTCTGACCTCACCAAGTTTGATGGTGACATCCACTTACATAATTGAGAGTAAAATTACATAAGTATTATTTTGTTTGAAGGTTATCTTTGACGATGGAAGGATTGTGAAGGAAACAGAAACAGGATTTTTCCGGACATTTGCCATCGTTCAGTGAAACAAGAAATCAGTAACACAACGTTTCGAGATCTGCAATCTGATTTCTTCATCAGGTAATAACTAACCTCATATATAATTAAAAACTATGTTAAAATGAATTGTAAATATTAATTTTAATTAATCATTATTATTTATTTCTATATATATATATATTATATAATTTCAATAAACATTGATTCGCAAAAAGTACTTGCTCCGCCGGGAGCAACTGTAGAAGGCAATTGCCATTTACACAATTTAATGTATATATATATATATATATATATATATATATATATATATATATATATATATATATATATATTATTAATATTAATTATTTTAACCTAGTTTGAATTTATGTATTAGGTTAGTTATTACCTAAAGAAGAGATCAGAGTGCAGATCTCGAAACGTATTGTTACTGATTTCTTGTTTCACTGAACGATGACAAATGTCCGGAAAATCCTGTTTCCTTTACATAATTTTATTTTCTCATACAGTAAACGACATATTATTACGAATTTTTATATATATTTATAACTTATTGCGGTTGGTTTAGAGCAGGCTGTAGTAATATATTCATACTGAATGTGACACTCAAAAATTAATAAATACTACTATATAACTGAAATCATGTAAGCACTGATATAATACAAAATGCGTGCTATTATAGTTCGTTTCGTGATTATAAAACCCCGCTTACGTGTGTAACCTAGCTTTTTACAGTTCAGAAATGATTTTAGTCTTTAAGCATTTTCTATATTAAGTGTTTTTTTTATTTATATAAATAAAATTGTATTTATTATAATGTAAATCGCGTTTATTAAAATTTACCCACATTCAATATTTTATTGTATACATTTTGGGTATGATCCGTCTTATATTTTAATAAATAATTTTAAATATTACATTCCCATTATTTTTGCTTTTAATTATGTATTTTAGTCCTACACTATAAAAGGAATGTCATATTATGACCTGTATATCTTCAAGCCGTATAAACTCCACAATACTTACTTCAGAATGATGGAGACCTGAACACCCCCCCCCCCCACTTCAGTCTCCGCGCCTGACCGTCCACAGCCCATATAGAGGAGCTGTTTGTCACATATGTGTTCCTTCGCAGCCTTATGTCGGATTTTGCATCATATCAATGTTTAACATACTGTCACATATTATATGACTTGCAATGTTTTTAAAACTTGCTAGCTTAGTTTTATTTACTTCGTCAGTTCTTTAGCGTTAACTGTAATTGTGTTATTCATTGGTAGATAGTTAATTAGGTATATTGATTTATCAATGACTTGTAATTATTCAAAGAAATCCAAATATAGTTTCAGTTTTAAGATGAACGTTATGTATTTTTTTCCGGTGGAATTATAAAATACATATTTCCCTGTTAGAGATATAATAATAATTTGCGTTGTTCAGATTTATAAAAAAAAAACAGTTTTACAGTTTATACTGAAATAAAAATAAATTTAAAATATTGGATCTTTTTGCACTACGTTTCCTTGCTTTTGAACCCTTTTCGTAATACACATTAAATGTTGTTTTTCCCTGATAGGTATGTGCATATGATGACTGTTAAATTTAGTAACTCTGTTAAGTGCAACCCTTGTGCTCTAGTGAATGATTGCATAGAGTCAATAGTGAATACTTTCACTGATCCTTGTATTGATTGGAAATAATTGAATAACTACGTTCTGTGATTGTATAAAAATATTTATTAACAAAACAAATAGGCCTACAGTATGAAGCGAATATGAAGGATGTCATGGATGCTCTATTAAACTGAATTAGTAGCTTATTGACTATTACCACACATAAATCGAGAAACTGTTTTTGTAATTGGCTGAGCCTTAGCGAAGCCTATTACTCGCGGCGCTGAAAAACATTATTTTCTCTCTTTATGTCCGCACGGTATCTTTAAAAAGACCTGACCTGTAGAATTGTGGATGATGCCATATTTCTATATGAGGAACATTGAGTTCGATGGTGGTACATGTCACTCCATAGGGTTTGATTAAGCATTAGCAAATATTTTTATATTGCTTTTTTAATTACCATAATGGCCAAAACAGCAAAACACATACATTTTTAAACAAACTCATAACACCCATAAGAGATTCAACTTATTATTACATGTAACCTAACTATCCCATTAATTAAGATATCGTTTTATATTAACTTGGTTCGTAGACTTGGTGTGTGCGAAAAATATGTCGAGAAAGACTTTAAAATGTGCATGCAACTTCATTTCTATTAGAATTAGCTGTATGAGCGTTTTTCCCTGTCAACTTCCTTTTTGTAATATTGCCTTCCATCTGTTTGTCTGTAAGACATCTTGAGAATGATATGAGCTATAGAACTAAAATTTTGCACAGCCTTTTACGGCTAGTGAAATGGTGTACATAAACATAATACAAACCGACTATCTGGACATCTTTATTCCCAGGGGTTGTAAATATAATAATAAAACCTGACAACTCGTAAAACATGTTGCATTTATTAATGTGCCAACAACTACCTACGTCACTCTATTCGTACACATATTGAATATTCACAGTAATTTGTACTTATCAACTGACACTTTATATTACTAGTTGCATCCTCAGCCAACTAAACTATATTCCTACGATATCGTAACCTACTGTACCTATAAAAACAATGAAAATGTACTATATTTGAGTTTGAAATTCAATATTTTTGTACTGTCTAATGTCAAAGTTCGCCCAAGCATTTTAGTAATACAAACTGGTTGAAGTATGTAATTTAATTTATAATTGGTATATACTAATGTGTTGAATCTTTGAGGACTAATATTATTCTATATATCCCGAGGGTACATGTATTTAATTTAATAATACAGAATGAATATTGCCAACTCGTACTTTATAAATAAATTTCTCGGTGGTAAGCCATATTTAAGTTCATTTAAAACTGTGACTTGCCTAAAATATTTTAAATATGTATAATTTAAATTTAGAGAAAATAATAATAAATGCTCAAATACTCTATGAAACACTTTTTAATTTAGCAACATTTAATTGTTTAACTATTACCATCAGGATATTCATATATTTACATATATTACTACTGTAGTATGTTTGTTTATTGTGAATGAAGTTTTTTAATGCCAAAAAATTTAAATTGTGTGTTGTATTTAAATAGTGAACTTCTTACAAAGGCAGTACTTGCACATAAAAGTGTCATCGAGTTGTTTTACAACCACATTGTAGGTATCTATAATTTAATTCTTGAGTCTACTTCTTTAAATTGAGTCACTAATAACAAAATGGGATCTTACAGCACAAAATACACAAATATCAGAATGAGAACCAGGACAGTAGTTGGTATTCAGGTGATGATGCTGTAATTTGTCAAAGTGGGTCTGCCGCATTACAAGTAGCCCAGTTTGTCATTGGCTTGTAAATCAGAGACGACTTTCTTTGTGGATACTTGGGTTTTTCTTGCTTTGTGACATATAAGTAGATATACCAATTGTATTTCATCCTGTTTCAGGTCTTGTATTGCTGATAGTTATGGTTAATTATACGATTTAGTTCTCTTATTTAAAAAATGTATAATGTAAGAAGATTTCACCCAGCAACTTACACAAGAAACACTTATTAATGCATAATTCTTTGGAAAGTGTTAGATAGGTCATCTTAGCCTAACTTCGCCTAATGAAAAAAGACTGTACTTTTTGACTTTTTATTTTTACAGAGGCTCATCTAAAATTTATGCAACCATCTTGTGTATATACTGAGATGTTTGATAGTATATCCTTCATATTGAGACAATTTAAGAACCCTTTATCACAATATTACACTATTCATTTCAAGAAATAAATTTTTTTACCAAATCAAAATATTATATTTATCAATACCGTTTTCAATAAAGTTGAAATTGACGCGTTCCATAACTTACATGACGTGCTGACAGACACAACTACGATATATGCTGGAGAGATGGACAACTGCCCACAACCTTAATATTGCACACCGTTTGTCACTCTGGCGCTGTTTGAAAGGCACAACCACGGTATATACCCGTATTATGAGTACATCAGGCTGGAGTGATGGGCACTGGAACTGCCCACAACCTCAATATTGCACACCGTTTGTCACTCTGGCGCTGTTTGAAAGGCACAACCACGGTATATACCCGTATTATGAGTACATCAGGCTGGAGTGATGGGCACTGGAACTGCCACAACCTCAATATTGCACACCGTTTGTCACTCTGGCGCTGTTTGAAAGGCACAACCACGGTATATACCCGTATTATGAGTACATCAGGCTGGAGTGATGGGCACTGGAACTGCCCCCAACCTCAATATTGCACACCGTTTGTCACTCTGGCGCTGTTTGAAAGGCACAACCACGGTATATACCCGTATTATGAGTACATCAGGCTGGAGTGATAGACACTGGAACTGCCCACAACCTCAATATTGCACACCGTTTGTCACTCTGGCGCTGTTTGAAAGGCACAACCACGGTATATACCCGTATTATGAGTACATCAGGCTGGAGTGATGGGCACTGGAACTGCCCACAACCTCAATATTGCACACCGTTTGTCACTCTGGCGCTGTTTGAAAGGCACAACCACGGTATATACCCGTATTATGAGTACATCAGGCTGGAGTGATAGACACTGGAACTGCCCACAACCTCAATATTGCACACCGTTTGTCACTCTGGCGCTGTTTGAAAGGCACAACCACGGTATATAATCGTATTAAGAGAACATCAGGCTGAAGTGATGGGCACTGGAACTGACCACAACCTCAATATTGCACACCGTTTGTCACTCTGGCGCTGCTCTCCTCGGCCTCATGTCAACTTTCTTACACTGTTGCTTCAAACACAGCTCTTAAGCTTTGAAGACAATAATGACTTTCGTGTATAAAGGCAAAAGGTTTTACAGTTTTATACTTATATTTTCGCAATAAATTTAAACTTTACGTGTAACAAAACATAATTTTTAAATTTTACAACTTTTCTGTTTTTTTATACTTTACCTCACAAATATATTTTGAGCAATACATTTACAATTTTCCAAAACTAAAGTATTGAACAAAATCCAAATTCAAGAAATGCATATTTTTTAATGGGTCACATCATGATTTAATTTTAAATCAACTAATTTTATTTGTCCTTACATTAACATGCATTGTAATCAAGTTTATTCAAAAATGTATTCAAATTACCTGATATAGTTCTCTTTATATGAACCGTCTCATCTCTTATTTATTTTATTTATAAA
Source organism: Homalodisca vitripennis (assembly GCF_021130785.1). NCBI lineage: Eukaryota > Metazoa > Arthropoda > Insecta > Hemiptera > Cicadellidae > Homalodisca > Homalodisca vitripennis. Next base: position 132,090,655 of record NC_060213.1, read on the forward strand.
TGTAGCATAAATAAAAGGAATATATTATGTTTATTGTTGAGGATGAGCGGCTCTTATTTTCCTTGTAAACGTTAATAGCTTCATATTACTCAGTTAAGCAAATGAGACTGTGGGTTCTTTAATTGGTGCTAGTTAAGTCTATCGTATATACAAATTTTGCTCGGTGTATAAATAATGAAGAATATTAGAGGTATATACTGATGTTTAAATGTTTAAATTGAACAAAAAATTATTATTTTTCTAAGTTTTTGGGTATAGGAAGTTTGTATATACTCTGTTCTTCAACAGTAACGTTGATACTATATAACGATTAACGTATATATAACGTATATATATATATTACGTATATATATTTTACGCATAATATATAAGTTCTCATAATATATATAGAATTATTTTGGGGCAGTGGTGACAAACTGGTTGGATTTGGAAATATTGAACACAATTCAAAAAAGGGCTCGGATATCTTCCCCAGAAAACCGTTGAGCTTTGAGACCTCATAAATGCGTCTCTATCTGAACGCAAATTACTGGATGAAATTTTAATGTTTGTCTTTGAAAAATATTACAAGGGGCTTACACGCTCCATCCATATATGTCCATGGATACCGTATCGATGTATTAAATTACAACCAGTGAACTCTTCCTTATTTTAAGGAGTAAGGCAGCAATATTAATTTCCTGGTATTTGAAGGAACTCTTTTCAATACCCCACGTTAGCTATTGAGTTTTGCATTGGGCATTACGTAAAGCCTAAATACATAACTTTTGCTATTCCCTATTACTAAAATACAAGCTTTTACATTAATTATTACGAATATGTCTACAGAAAAATCGTGTTTGTTGTGTCAGTCGCTACGTAACATATGTTACAAACAAGGGACACGTTATCCACAAGGCAGGCAAGTCACATGTAATTTTAACAACAAGAATGACGTCACAAAAAGTCTATAAGTGTACAGAATTTTCTCACCTCGTTTCCTATTCATGAATTTCGCATTGTTGTATCCCTCTGTGCTAATGGAATTGACTCACTGGACGTTATCCACGAGGAAGGCAAAGTCACATGTAATTTTAACATCAAGAATGACGTCACAAAAAGTCTATAAGTGTACAGAATTTTCTCACCTCGTTTCCTATTCATGAATTTCGCATTGTTGTCTCCCTCTGTGCTAATGGAATTGACTCACTGGACGTTATCCACGAGGAAGGCAAAGTCACATGTAATTTTAACATCAAGAATGACGTCACAAAAAGTCTATAAGTGTACAGAATTTTCTCACCTAGTTTCCTATTCATGAGTTTCGCAACGTTGTCTCCCTCTGTGCTAATGGAATTGACTCACTGGACGTTATCCACGAAGAAGGCAAAGTCTCATGTAATTCTAATATCAAGAATGGCGTCACAAGAAGTCTATATGTGTACAGAATTTTCTCACCTAGTTTCGTATTCATGAATTTCGCATTGTTGTCTCCCTCTGTGCTAATGGAATTGACTCACTGGACGATATCCACGAGGAAGGTAAAGTCTCATGTAATTCTAATATCAAGAATGGCGTCACAAGAAGTCTATATGTGTACAGAATTTTCTCACCTAGTTTCGTATTCATGAATTTCGCATTGTTGTCTCCCTCTGTGTTAATGGAATTGACTCACTGGACGTTATCCACGAGGAAGGCAAAGTCTCATGTAATTCTAATATCAAGAATGACGTCACAAATGTCTATAAGTGTACAGAATTTTCTCACCTAGTTTCCTATTCATGAGTTTCGCAACGTTGTCTCCCTCTGTGCTAATGGAATTGACTCACTGGACGTTATCCACGAGGAAGGCAAAGTCTCATGTAATTCTAATATCAAGAATGGCGTCACAAGAAGTCTATAAGTGTACAGAATTTTCTCACCTAGTTTCGTATTCATGAGTTTCGCAACGTTGTCTCGCCCTGAGTTAATGGAATTGACTCACTGGACGACAGTGTTTTATCTATGCATGAAAGCAGATTTCCTTATTTGAGTATCATTTTATCAGGTTACACTGTCTTAAGCACAACAAAATTACGTTTTAAATGTCAAATTCTATAGGGTACGTAATATAATTTGTAGTTTGATAAATACTTTGATACTGTAATACTAAATGTACAGAATTATATGTCTATATATCCCTTTTTAAAGGGTAATTGCTGAGAGTATTCTCCTCTAACTTTCAAGGGATTTAGCGACATCGATGGTCATCTTGTAATTCACCACGTTGGATTTGGATATATTTTTTTAAATTGAAATTTGTTTTACGATATCTGTACTTTTGTAGGAGTTATGACTTGTTGTGCTATCAATTGTTCATGGCCAGAATTCCAAGTGTTTGTATTGTAGGTGGAGACGTCAATTTTAAAACTTATGGCATCAGCAGTGGCCATCTTGAAATCTGCCTTCTTGAATTTGAGTAGAAGTTAGAAAATGGGAGAAAGGTTATCTGCAAATCGTTTTGAACCATCTCATTATCAGGAAAACAATTATTTTTAAGGGGAGATTCCTTTTAAGCCTTATTCTGTCCGTCTCCATGGGCCACTAGTCTGTGAGAGAATCTTATACAATAGAATAAGGGGTTAAGTCTATACAGCACAAGGTCTATAATATTAATGAAAAGCGCTAAGGTCACAGACAAGATTTGATCCTACGCTATCTCGAACTCATATCTAAACTTGGGCGTCTTACACCGCTCGGCGATTGGCACTCCCAAAGTATAGAATCAGTCCTAAGATATAGTTTAAGTAAGAGTTATGGCCTTCAGTGACTGTCGGTTATACTTCAAAATGCCATAACTTCTACATAAATAATGATATCTTAAGCAAATTTCATATTTTTTACTTCTGAGAATAAGGCTACTGAACTGTGCCACATAACCTCATTCCTTTTTGAAAAATTCTACCTAAATCTGTAATGTTTGAGTTTAAGATGGCCGCCTCCACTGCCATATAGTTGCATGTTTCTCCTATAGGTTTAAATAATTGATTTAACGAAGTTTATGAGGGTACCCTATATTCTACCGGATATAATATGATGATAAACTACAAATTTGCATAAAGAAGTAGGCTACGTTATAAAAATCGGCCGATATTAACTTGGTTAATGGATTGAGAACTGCTAACTTCTAACACGTGTGTTAGTCATGACCTGATGATCGAAAATCAAAATTTACATCGTACAAATCAAATCTATAAAGCAGTGTTAAACGGTTTATTATTGTATATTGTATATTTATATTAAAAACGTTTCCAGGCTACATTTCTAATATGTTAAAGGTCGTTGCAAAGATTAGATTTGAAAGCACTCTTGCGTACTACTTGTACACTACGATAACCAACGCAGTTATAGTGTTCGAAACCATACGATCTTTTCCACCTTTGCTTGTGCTTGAGAGGGTTGAGTGGAGATCGTTATTGAATACTTAAAAGGTATAAAAATTATTAATAAAAAAGTGCGTGTTGTGAACTGAATACAATCAACATTTTAAAGTTACATGTAACCAATCAGTATTATTAAAGAATGCATTAAGGCTTGTTTGTACACGGCGCTTACAGCAAACATGGCGAGCAAACAAGAGCCCATTAACAAACTCCCATATTTCCATAGCAACAGCAACCTAATGGTAAGAGGTTGAACATTGGAGCTCATATTTTATGGATGCTATCTGATTGTGTGAGCTTCCGGTCACAAAGAACATCCCGTCTCTGATAGTTCCTAGTCTACAAGAGTTTCTTGTCTCTGAAAATCCTCTGCCACTAACAGCTTTATACATTAAGAATTATCTAAAGTCTATAGGTGGTCATCACCACTCGAAGATTCCAGCCTCAAGAAAGTTTTCTGCTCTTAGAGCTTTCTATGCCTGGGAGCCATTAATAATTTGTAATCAAGAGAAGAATAAAACATAAAAAGAGAGAAGATTTCTAGTTAAGAAAAGATCTTGATGGATCCTATGAGATCGTCCAGCAGCAGGGGATTTCTTTTACTTGGGTCTTCTGGACAGCAAACGAAACTGTGTAGAATCATTTGGTTTCTGAGATATTTCAGCCTTTAGAACTTCCCGACTCTGCAGTTGTGTTGCATAAACATGCATTTTTTTCAACATCTAATTGCCGTCAATCTCTGCAAATACTCTTTCAGCGAATCGTCCCTATCTGCGAATTTCGAGAATCCGGACCGCTACATGTTTCCGACCACTTGAAATTCACCGCCTCTGAGAGATACCACCTTTAGAAAACTACTGGACCCTCAAAATTATTATCCTGGTATGCGTTGTCAGCCTCTTGGAGCTGTTAGTGGATTTTCAAACCTCTATCATTGAGTAGGTTCTAAGAGCACCGTACTATCTTTTGTCAATATTTACTCCATAACTATGTATGCACTGTTGTTTAAAGTCCATAAAACACATGGAAATAGTCCTTTGTTCCTGGAGTATCTCATTGTCACATAAAAAATTCTTTTATAATATATTTGTTGTCAAATTTTGATTGAATTCATGTGCCTTTAATGGGAATAGATTAAAGTTTTAGAATCACTGTTTTGGTCATGGGGATTTCTATTTCACCTGACCAAATAATTTTATCTTGTAATTTACTTCTAGAACGTCTATGCCTATCCTATTAAAAACCGGTACGACTTTAAGGTGTGGTTATGACGATACATAAATAATTAGATATAGATTTTGTTATATCTAATTAAATTGCAATAACAATAAAGAAAATTAAGTAATCAAATAGTTATGTGTTTGTTGCGTTTATATGAATTGTGTAATAGCCAAGCCAATTATAGAATTTTTCTGAAGAAATATATTTTTTCTTTAACAATAATAATTTTAGCTTGAAAATTTAAAATTTAGTCTAAAGCTCATAAATAAATATTTATTCATAACACCAATTGAACATACAGAATCATAACACCATATAGAGTCCCTGAAAGGGACAAATTCCAGCCTCTTTACCTACTAGTTGTAAGACTGTGAAATAACTATTAGTTATGCGTCAAACGATAAGCTTTTAAGTGAGTAAAAGCTATGAAAATAAGATCTGAGAAAGAATTACACTTTCACATTACCTTCTCAAAACCCTCCCTCCCACTTCATACAATTATTGCAAATGACGATTAATTTCTTACTTGATACATTATCCTATATAAATTTCAATAAATTGTAATTATGTGCTTGTAGTTAATCTGGCTCTCGGTTCTACATTATGAGTTTAAAAATTAAGAACAAAGTTTAGGCTTAGCATCTGTTTAGATAATACCCCATATTAAAAGTTAGAGAAGATTTAAAAAATAATAATAGCAAGAGTTGATTCCATTTGATAGAATTTACTACCTTAGAACATAAAGCATTACAAGCCTGAATTATTAACTTGATTTATCAGAGACAGTTTTAAACACAATTACCTTTTATTGGTAAACTCAAGGTTTAAGAGTTTGTTTAATATCTTGAGTAACAGCATGCTTAAGTAGGACACTTGGAGCTGGAAACTACACTTTGTAAAACTTCAGGCAGTTTATATTCCAGTATCACCATAAGAAGAAGTCCAAAGCCCTAAGATATTAAATTTAGAGTTTTAAAATGCATTCTAACACTATAAGAAGCTATAAGAATGGTTATTAAGAGCTATAAGAATGTTACATGCAAAGTAAATTGTCTTAAGCAAATATTTATCGCTTGTAAACCACACAACAGTTATAAGATATTAAATGCTCTATCCAAGCTCCTCACATTGTATTGAAGCAGAGAATCAATCTCCAAACCCAATACCCAAAATTAAACTGAGCTAATAATTTCCAAAAGTCCCCTAAGGGGTGCTGCAGGAAAAATATTACAACAGATCCTGAGTTCCTTCTCCTTGAAACCTTCTATTGTTCCTTTAGCGTCTCCTTGCAAAGCAATGTTCCTATTACAAATCAGAGTTTTCGTAATTGATAAAGTATATGTTGGTTAAAATAATAGTAATACATATCAAACATCACTAACAGTGAAATCCAGTCACAAAATATCTACTTAATTCCATGGGCGTGTGAGATGAAACTATGTATTGCCTTGTAACATAAAATAAAGAGGAATATCAAGGTGCAAAATTATGGTGTTTTGGCTATACACAGCAATATTCGCTATTTCAATACAAACCTAATAGACCAAGGATTTCACAGCCAAATTATACTCTACAAGCACACAACCTATTTTTTTTTAATCGTTAAAGAAATATATTCTAAAAAATAAAATCAGCCACGCTAGTTTTGGTGGATATCGGAATAGGAGAGAATCAATAGGGTTAATATATTTAATGGTGTTTTTCAACATCACGTGTTTGTACCTACACATGACTAAAACCAACCGTCAGCAATACCACCAGATTTAAACCAGTGATAGCAAAACACATACATACCTTTAAAGTAATGACTTTAAATCTCATTACTTTATTTACTAACAGTGGGATAACTATTATGCTTGTGTCTGACGTCTGGTTTTTAGTTTATCAAACTGTTACGAATAAATTTAAAAAATTATCGTTTCGTATTTAACTTTTTCGATACCCTTCCAGTGGAACCTCAACTATGACCGCCGTGTTTGGTAATAACTTTTTTTATCATTTCCGATTTGAGAAAAACTGAAATCCGTGTAAACGCGCGTTAATAATATTTAACAATGAAAAGCCAGTTTTATGGATAGTCTATTAAATATTTTAAATAAAATATTTTTTTGGGTGCAGACCAATTTATGTACGTAAATAGAGAAAAGTTTAGACTCTTAAAAGCTAATGTTACCTCACTGACTAAGCTCTTTGTATGTAACATTCTGTGTAACATTACGTGTTGATGGTGTAATCAAAGACTAACGTCCAATCAGTGTTGCCATTCTGAAGGTAGTAAAGCTAAATATCCCTATTAAAGATTCCTGGCACACGTTTCTGTTGTTGAATGCTATTTTGAGTCGGTTTCTATTTATTTATGAAATGAAACATAATATCTGAGATACATAGTGAGACAAAAATAATTTGTTTGTGTCGACTTTGAAATCATTTTCATTGTCAACTTCCTAAAAGGACACATTCAGATTTATTAAAACTTTTCTTTGCACCGATTAGTTTGTAGTATTGAATTATGTTTGCGTCTTACTAACATAAAAAACGAAAAAGAAAACGTTTTATAATATAGATATTGCCACTTAACCCCGGAAAACAAAAGAAAAATGGAGTCAGCATACTGAGTGATATGTTTCAACGACTTTCAACCAAATACTACATGCACCATCATAGAACTCAGTCTTGTATGTATAGAAATGACGTTCCATGCAAAGTTTAAAGTCTAAGAGTTTAATGTCTTTTGTTGTATCTTTCTAAATGACACATTTAAAAATGTGTTTATTGAGATAAGTTAGCAGTTGTATAGCAGTGATTAAATACTAAAAGTTCAGGTGAGGAAAGAGAGGGTACTACAACAGAAGAGTGCGGTGAAGTCTTCTAACTTTTAGTAGTGACACTAGAACTTACTCTTTTATTTTTCCTTTGCACTGTATGAATAAGCTACATTTAATAATATATCTCACATTACAGTATTTTCTCGCTGTCATCATGTTTATCCATACGTTGAACTAAAGTATATTTGCTAGCGCTCAGCCAAATCCGATGGAGTCACACACACCATAATCTTATCCGGTGTTGCCGGTCGTATGTAGATCAGGTCGTTTTAGTGATATTTTGCGAACAGGCAAACTAACATTAAATATTTCCAGAGCCAAGAATAATAGGCTTCACTGACGTTCAGCCAACTATGTAAATAACAGAAAGGTTTAACATTAAGATAGTATACAGAGTATCCCAGACCACCCCTGGGATAAATTTCAATTTTCAGGATACTACTGAAATAAATGTATATGTATGTATATAGTATAATTCATCAGTTTAAAGTATGTTTTAAGTCAAATATTTATAAACTGGTTTTATAACATATTTATACAATTTTACATTTGTATGCGAACGTGTTAAAAAGCGTAAATTAAGGCGGCGTTTGTCGGTCAGGGTTGCCAAACAACCTGTAGGGGTGCGCTCTACAGTCTACAGCAAACACGGAGAGCAAACACGAGACCATTACCAAACACGACTCCGTGTTTGGCGGAGAGTAGTTCTCTACATAACTCCCTCCCCTTACATCTGAATAATGCAAACACAGCTTAGTGTAATATACGTCTATGTTGCGTTGTGTATATGGGTACTTATCACTCTGATGTATGTGTTTTTATATTTAACTAATAAAACTTTTATAATAGGTTGGTAAAACTATTTGTCTTGGAAAATGAATGATTTAAAATATGATGTATTGACTTAAAAACAGTAACACATATTCAAATGCCAGTAAAAAAATAAATGAAAAGGACAGATTTTCTTTAATTTTCCATAAAGAGAAATAATGTCAGGCCCCTTAATATTTTAAACCTCCTGATGGTATAAAGAAAATATTTAAATAACACATTTGTGAAAAATATGTTTTTTTAAACTTCTGTTGAACAAACTAGTGACGTCATGTCTACTTATATAATGGTAAAATTTAATTAATTTTTTATTTCTGTACGTTAAAGAAGAATATAAATTGTACAAGTATTTAATCATATATGTAGGGAAACAAACAAAATTAATTTAAGTTCCGGAAGATGTCCTGCACGCTGTACACAAAATCAAGGCTTCCCTCATATCACTCTCCTTATTAAGCTATTTACTTTCATTACCTTTGTAAAAATAATTTGATTTTACACCGTATTTTACACTCTAAGTAGGCGGGAAATTGCTGATTTACGTTCATTGTGCCTTCACCCAATAAATATAAATAATGCTCCACAAATCTTCCAAGGCTGCACAATCCAAATAAGAGTTGCAATTGTAAAATGATAGCTTAAACGTTGTACATACTTTTTCTCTAATCATTCATATTTCCTAATGCATATTGTATTGTCAGTAAAGCTCTAATTATTTCTTTAAAACTGTATGAATTACTTTAAATTTGCAAGAGTTTTAATTTAATTCATGGCAGGCTAATAATATTTGCTATCATAAAAATAAATACTAAGCCATCCTTAAGTTCATATTAAAACATTTTGTCAATTCAGGTTCATTATAAATTATATAAACTGGAGTATGTACCAAATTGTACTCTGGCGTATGTTTCGTATGTCGTTTTGTGTGCTTACGAGGGGGTACCCAAAAAAAACCGGAATTATTTTATAAAAATTATATATTATCAAATTTTTTACAATACGACCTTATCTCCTTCAAAATAATCTCCATTACAACTAATACACTTGTCCCAACGGTATTTCCATTGATCAAAACATTTTTTGTAGTCATCTTTAGAAATGGCTGCAAGCTCGAGCTTCGTGTTTTTCTTAACCTCTTCAACGCTGTCAAATCGTTCACCTTTCAAGCCTCTTTTCATGTGTGGAAAAAAAAGTTGCATGGAGCGAGGTCAAGGCGAGTAAGGTGCGTGGGGCAGCGGAACCATGCCGTTTTTGGCTAAAAACTGCCTAACTGAGATGGTTGTGTGTGCCGGTGCGTTGTCGTGGTGGAAGAACCAGTCTCCAGTCTGCCACAAATCGGGTCTTTTCTGGCGAACACTGTTGCGCAATCTTCTTAAAATCTCCAAATAAAATGTTTGGTTGGACAGTCTGACCTGGAGGAAAAAACTCAGATTGAACAATGCCTTTAGCATCAAAAAAGCAAATCAACATGGTTTTGATATTTGATTTGACTTGCCGACATTTTTTTGGACGAGGTGAAGATGGCGACTTCCATTGGCTTGACTGTTGCTTCGTTTCTGGGTCATAACCATAGCACCATGACTCATCACCAGTAATTACCTTTTCCAGAAAATCGGGATCATTTTCGAGATGTTATTTCAGAAAGCGGCAAGTTTCAACTCGATGTGCCTTTTGATGGTCAGTCAGAAGTCGAGGAACAAATTTGGCAGCAACCCTTTTCAGTCCTAAATCTCCTGTTAAAATTCGCTGAACCGAGCTCCAAGTTAACCCACTACTCTCTGATAGTTCCTCAATTGTCTGTCGACGGTCGGTGAGCACAAGTTCACGAATTTTCTCAACATTTTCGTCCGTTCGAGAGGTTGATGGACGTCCAGAACGAGGTTTGTCTTCAATCGACATGTCGCCATTTTTAAATCGAGCGAACCACTCTTAGACCTGAATTTTCCCCATAGTATCATCTTTGTAAGCTGTATTCAACATTAAAATAGTTTCTGCAGCATTTTTACCAAGTAAAAAACAAAATTTCACAGCTGCACGTTGTTCACTTAAACTTGCCATGACAAAAAACGAAACAAGAACAAAACAGGGTTAGCGAAAACAGTCACTACGAACGAACAGAATGCACTAGGACAACGGAACTGGGGTCACTGAGCTCGTACTGTGCCACAATCTAGGTACTAATCCTTTTTTCCTCGATCGATATACAACTAAATATAAATTTCGTAGACTCTGGGTGTACTGTATGGACTCATATCTATTAATAGTTTCAAAAATGTATTAAACATTTCATCCGGTTTTGAAAGAGGTGTTGATATATTTATGTTCCCTTTACGTATATCACCTATTTTCCCAGCCATACTTTGGATGTAACAAAACGCAGTAAATTTTTCAAAACTATATTCTTAATTCTATTTAGTTTTGTAATATTCTACACATGAAAAATTTATCTATTTAATCACTTGATCTTTTAATTAATTATTAACTTTTTACGAATAAATAAGTTTAATCCTGTTTTTATATATTATGCAAATTTTAATAATTGTGTTCAACCTATTCGTATTACATGTGTTACATTCTTAGTTATTCTAATGATTGTGTATCTTGGTCCGAATATATGTAACGTTCATTTGGCTAAAGAGTTAAGCCAAAAGGTCGCCACATTAGACGCTATCTTAAAATAATTCATTCGATTGAGGTTTTGTAATCGGCGGTTTTCATTATTTGTTTAAAAGCTCTAATTTATTTCATTGCTTCCAATTTAGACCTAGGACTATACTGACTATGTTGCATGCACCATTGTTGCTCATGAAAATAAAGATTTGTTTGATCTGTTTGATCTCATTAGAATGCTTCGAAATAATTATTAGTTTGTCAGAAAAATCTGCACTTGAATGGTGACGTATGAGTCCAGTATTTGAGTTTTAACATAAAATACTTACGTCTCCAAAAATAACATCAGGCGGTAAAGTGCTGTAGTTACGTTTACGACGACTCGTAGATTGGGAAGATTTTTACACCAAACAAAACGACTCTACAAGAGCTTCTTGGAGCAAAACGTTGTCAATAGATTGATTCGGACATTATCAGTACTTGAATAACACATAAAGGTATGTATGTGTTTTGCAATCACTGATTTAAATCTGGTGGTATCGCTAACGGTTAGTTTTAGTCATTGTGCAGGTACAAACATGTGATGTTGAAAACACCATTAAATATATTAACCTATTGATTCTCTTCTATTCCGATATCCACAAAAGCTAGAGTGGGATATATTGATATATTATCCGCATATTCTATACGCCAGATTTTTGCTTTAAATAATAAAGTATCTCAATAAAATATAATTCTCTATATTTTTAAAATATCGCAAAACTCAACCATAGAGCTGTTTATTAATAAAGGTATTGATGGGTAATAAAGAAAATCTTTGATTATTTATTCATGGAAAAGATATTTTTTTCAGAACTACTGTACGAGTGTCAAAAAGAGAATATGCATAGCAACTAGCTGTTTATATATCGCGCTCATTCGCTTATTAAATATCATCACATTAACTTATATAAAACTGGATATTTATATAAAAGTACTTTTTTAAGCTTACGTGACGTTTGATATATTTTTTGGTTCACAACACATCGTAACAGTTTTAAATCCAATTTAAAACATTGGCAATAGTTTTTGGCATGAAATCTGTTGACTCTCAAAATTATCTTTATCGCGTACATATACACAATGCATTTCATACTAACTCACGGTTCTTGCGACACATTGTAATTTTCCAATATGCTGAAAGATCATTCAGCATGAATGCTTTGTTTGTTGTCAATAGAATATCACTATATGAAGTATTCTTCCTTACTTCGAAAAAGAAAATTAAAATAAGACTAATGCTAATTTTTAGAAGCGATATTACATATATAATTCTGGTATAATAATCAACAATTAGGTATTTGTTTTATAAAACTAATAACTACGTTTTTACTTATTAACTCTTAAAGAATTTATTTCCACAGTACCAAAGAAATGCAATCTTATAACAAATAACAGTGCGACCACAATTAACGCACCAAAACATGTGTCACTGGGTTTGTTGGGAGACAGTTGGGACGACGCTATTCCTTCTGTTTACCGCAAACATGCATCACTCCTTGTCTACGCAACGTGTACGCTACACGCTTAAACTACGCTGTGCAATATACATCTTCACCACGGACTATTCAAAAGTAGCTAAGTGATATTTTCTGGAAATACATAAAACGTAAATTCTCTTTCTACTGATTCATTATGATAAAATTTAATAAAGAATTAAATTTTGTCAAAGCAGTAAAATGAAAGTAGTAAATAAATAATACTTGCTTTTATGATAATACTTACTGTATATATATATATATATATATATATATAATATATATATATATAATAAATGTACAGTAATTTCAATACTTTCATCATGTTTTACCCAAAATATTCTATATTTACATTGGTTTGCTGTACAATTATTTCAGAGAAATGACTGGATTTTAAGTTGATATCTATGAAGGAACGTTATATTTAATACTAAATAACATCCAATAAGATTTCCAGATATCTATGATAATAGTAATATATTTTTATAACCATCCAGCTTAAAAGCCCCTTAACTCAAATATTCCAAGGGAAAATAACATTTTTTAAGGATGTAAGAATTACATGGAAGGAAAACCACTTATATAGCAATACAGATTTTATACTGCAGTAAATGAAATACTCACGCTAAACATCTAGTTATTTGCCACTATACTAGTGGATGAAATGATGTTCGTATATTGAACATACAAATGAACTTTATTTTTTTCAATTACGCAACTTTACACAGTCAATTCAATATATGTGTATCTCGATTATATTATTAATATAATTTATCTATGTATGTACATATAGTTTGCAATTATTTCAGAAACATTTCACACAATTGCACGATTAAATTTTTATAACGTGATATGCATACTTCGGAATTACAGTTCACAGAAAACGTTTACTTATATTCTAAAAGCAATACTTTTACTTTACATTTTGGGTGTCAGTGGAATTTGGGTATTTGCCACAGGTTAGGTTATAAAATATTCACTTTTATCACAGTATAAATACACTTGTATCAATTTTGGATTGACTGCTGATTATTTTTAAAGGTTTTTAATGTAACCTGCTAAAAACTTTACTCATAATATATTGGAAGTTGAAATCACTCAGACCGACCATAAATTAATTTTAGGAGTGAGACGATCTTTTAAAGAATAAAATGTAAAATATTCCTACGAAGTTTGGTTACTATTGCTGAGAAATAATTTTAAAAAATTTAAACAAATTAATGAAGAGGTTCTCATTTTATCACTTATTATATGATCAGTATGATTAAGTCCAAGTTATGTAGTTTTGTTACTAATGAATTCTTTTAATATTAGGAAGTTATCAAGGAATTAAGGAAAATAATACAAGCAATATTTAAAAAGGTGTAAGGTATTAATTGTATGTACTAAATATATATTAAATCATATATTATAAACTACACGGATTTAGTCCCTGAAAATGTTTGTTGTAAAATAAAACAAAACAAACAATATTTGTGTATTCCATAGTTTGATGAAAGACCAAGATAATATAGATCATCTGTTGATAAGTGTCTGGCAGTTATTCATTTAAGGTTACAGTTAATATTTATGATACTGAATTAACGATACAGATGCTATATGATTTCTATCTTTATATTTATCTATCTTTCTTATCTTTTTGGATGAGAAAGTCACATGCCAAGCATAACAACTGATCGTTCAATATAAGCCACAATTGTTATAGCACAATGTTTATAGCAGCCAATTTGAGGTCGATAAAAGGTTATATATACTGAGACAAAATGAAGAATTTATAACCAGCAGATTTATAAGCCAATATCAGATTTTACAACCGCGAAAATGCGGTGTGAATTTTGTGACGTCATATTGGACGTGAAACATTTCTACGCATATTGACCTAAGTAAATATACATGTAAAATAAGCCACCAATTGATGTAATTTATTATTGCAACCGGGAAATATAATCATATAGTTGAACCCGCCAAAAAATGAGGACAAATTACTGAGGTTTCAATAGAACCCGATTTAAATACATTTAATTCAGTACAGAATAATTTACTTATGATTTCGTAGGTAATTGTTCCGAAGTGTAACTTAAAGTTTGTTATTAGCGAAGGATTACTTGAAAGGATAATGGAATTTCGGAAATTTACCATTGTTACATGTCACAAGAATATAACACTACGTTTCTAGGATTGGAATCCATCTCCTTCTTTAGGAGTAAAGAAACCTCAAGATACAAGAATAAGGGTGCAAGATTATTTAAAAACTCTAGTAAATAACTGGCGATAAACGCATTGAATTCATGGATAGGAACTGTAAAAGTTGTATGTAAAAAAAACTCAAAGGTACGTGAAGCAAGCAACAACCATGTAACTATGCACCACATTAAGGCCAGTGAATACCACTTCCATAAAATAACACGTCCGTAACCCACAAGCGAGGATGAGAGACTAAAACGCCAATATGACAGCATGGCAGGTTATCTGAAACAAAAGGAACAGGGTGGCGATCATACAAAATCATAATAGAACAATCAGTCAACGAACTACGAAATTGTACCAAATTAGTAATTGAAGGTGAAAGTGAAGCAAAAGCTCCCACTTCTTTCGGATTGTATTAATTTACTTGAACATTTACATGCTGACCACCAACTTCAAAAATTATATTTTCTCGATGTATACTTTTTGAAATTTGGGGGTAAAATATATCCGTGTGTAAAAAATTCGAAAAATCCAGATTTTCGTAATTTAAAGATTTAATTCGTCTTAAAATACGTTGAATAAAATTCCCTTCAACATACAGGGTTTTTAATACAAAGTATGAAATTAACTTACTTTTCTATTCTTTTAATCCTTAAAAACTACCCTCTTATAATCGAAAACATATGGAAAAAAGTTTTAGTAGCCTAAAAATTAACTTTTGGTGTATTCACAATATATCTCATTATATATATTCTATTATTTAATAGAAAACTTGTCATCCATAAAAATTTAAACACTTAAAACTACCCATTGTAATCAAATAAAGATTAAAACTTAGGTGAAAGCTAATATTTTTTACTAGTATACATACGAGAAGTTGTGACTTTTTAAAATTTGTTGTTTGGTTGTACTGCAATACTTTAGATCTCCCAAAAACCGTTATGGATGACTTAACCATTATAATAATACTAACTGTTGAGAATAAATTTCTTTAAAATTAAATTTATGGAAGAATTTTGTATGAGTTATATTATGATATATTAATATATGATATAATATATATATATATTTTTTTTTAATTATATTGACTTGTAACATTTCTTTAGCAAACTATTAATTTAAAACATGAATGACATAATTAAAGCATCTATGAACAAAATGTAATAACAATTGACTATTACTATTTAATTAAATAAATATTAAATAAAATAATTAATAATAATGTACAGTAAAGTGTTTATTAAAATATTTAATTCTCATAAATTTAAGAGGCACACGACCTGTTTTTTAAATACACTGGCTATACTATATACTAATTCTCAATGAAATTTCACATTGACTAACAGGTGCGCTCTGCTCTCCTTCCAAACTGTTTTTAATTACTCCGTTTTCCAACAACCGTACATACATACAGGGTATATATATATATATATAATATATATATATATATATATATATATATAGTTTAATTTTAAACCTGTTAATTTTCATGCTAATAATTTTTACCAGTTCTCAATTTAAAGGTTTATTCAATTACTTCAAAAAAAAAAAAAAAAAAAAAAAAAAAAACATATCATGAGAGTTTTTAGAAACTTTAATTTTTTCGCTAAATGACATTGAATATTTGAATTTTAATTATCTTTAACATGGATGCAACTTCGTAAAGCTATAAACTTAAGCTATATACCACTAAAAAATAAAACACCTTGCAACCTCTTTATTGTTTGGTACTCTTTATGTTTGTTTCTTACCATTTTTTCTACTAAATTTGCAGTTTTTGAGATATCGTTAAGAAACATGCATTTTGGTCTAAAAACTACCACATTTGTATATGTCTCAAAAATTTTCATTTTCAATCAAACAATCACAATACAATGATAAATAATAAAAATGCTCCACAGTTTTGAGCTACATACAGCCTGTAAACTTTTGACTATGGCCCCGAACTGCATGTAGCCTGTACAATGCTTGAATACGACTAATACGACTGTGACACATAGCTTGTTAATTTGTTGACTTATGCTTATAAATTATGCTTTTTGGGTGCAATAGATTTCCATTAACAGTAATGGAAGCGTTAGAATGAAACAGCCTATAAGGCATGAGCCCTTGAGTTAATGTCTACTGCAGGCTGTACCTTTTACACCATTTATAATGTGTAATTTAAATTTGATAAAGCTTTTTCCATGTTCAAATTAATATAATAAAAACACCCCAGTTGATCCATATTTACTTATCTACATCGTAAAGGATGCACAAACTCATTTGATTACATTCATCACAGTGTTCGGTAATGAAAGACGATACGGTAAGGAAAGTATGGAAATAACAACAGTTGAACAAGTTTGTAGACGAAGCTCACGTGGTGAGCAAACACCAAACCTGAGAGCAAACATTTGCTGACTAGATAATATTTCATTTCTAAGCGTACTTCAATTTGATTACGTCCATATATAAAACTGATGTATAATAATTGTAATTATGTATAACCAAAGTAGTCTAGAGTGTATATTACATACTGCTATAACCGAGTTTTCTTAATAGCAAAATCATGTATTAAACCTGCTATAAGACTTTATTACATCATTAAATAAAGCAAAGAGTGCTTCGTATCATGTTTTTTTGAAAATATGCAATTGCTCGGAAATGAATGCAATCATTTCGTTACAACTATTTTTATTTCACTCTTATTTTTTATCATGATTTTTTATAACACAAATGTAGTGTGAAAGGTTAAATCAATGTGTATGTTTGAGTTTAAATCAATTTATACACTCCTCTGGTGTAGCGTCTAAACTCTGTCACCATCAAAGACGTGAATCCTGATGTCTAGATTGCACATCCCTCTGAAGAGCTCGCCACCAAATGGCTAGATTTGTTGCCAAGCATCGATTGGCTCCTATCTCAGTATCATGGTGAAGTTGGTGCGTGCAAGGATACTGAAATCATGGTCAGTACTAAATAATATTGCCAATATACTCAACTTATCGTGTTTTGCTGGACCTCTTCAAACTGACTTGGACTTCAGATTCCAGGACTGAAGTCTGTCACAGTGTCAGATTTGTTTCCATAAGCGAAGGTAAAATAAAGCCGAACTCTCTACTACATATTGTTTGATAATGTTGGTTAGACTTACATTTTTTGTCAGTCAAATAAGGAAACAGATATCCAGTTAAATTTTGATTGTTGAGACTTTTCCAGATATTTTTGGTTTCACTTTCTAACAGAACTTAAGAAGTCAGTTGATTTATTTATATCAGATGACGGAGAGCCCAGTTTAAACGTGGAACCGTGTTAATTATTAATTCATTTAACTAATTAAGCATTACATAGTTCCCAGTGTTACCTTGGCACTTTCAAAGTATGTCTGATAATTTTTACATACAGAAATATACTATTTTTGGTATGTAAAAATAAAGAATTATGTATATTTCTATTAATATTATTTTCTTCTACTTTGGTTATTGTTTTTAGCGTGTTACATTGTAAATTCAAAAATGTCTCCTTTTTTCATTATATTCAGATTATGTTTAGTAATCTCGTTCTAAAAGAATGCTGAAACTGAATTATTTAGTTTTGGATTCTTTTGCAGCATTTATGATTTTTGAGATTAGATAAAAAAGGATCTTATAATATTAACTTCCCTTCAAGCAAGGACGAGCACGTGTGAGTGTGTGTGCGTTTGTGTGTGTTTTACCGGAGAAGTATGTCAATGATGACCGATTGTTATGCTAATCATCTAATTATTTAGAAAAAAAAACGTACATCGTGGAAACTAATCCTATATCCACAATCATATCTTTCAAAGCTGTATCCAAAGTGTGATGAGAAACGCTAAAAAGTTGGCAAGGTGCATTTTTTAAGTTAAGAACGGCCACATCTTAAATCCGCATCTGTCTCTGCAGTAAAATAACTGCGACAAACTTTACAGCGCTGCAGGAATCTTTACGATACACAAGTTTCACTCGTTCCGCCCGCGTCTTGCTGATACGATTTTGTTTATGTTTCGGGTTAACGCTGGGTCATTTTTGACATTATAGGGAGAGCAAGAGCAGTAAATATTTTTTTATTTATAATAATAAATAGCAAATTAATAATTCTCTTATTGCACTGATTTAGAAACCGGAGGATATTATGAACTTACGCGGAATCAAATTGTAATTCAGCAGTATTGCGACAGTCTAACCTAATCCTTACACTGGGTTACAGAGAAAATTCTCCCCGATTAACAGGCTTTCACAGCTGTAATGATGAAGTAATGTAATGAGAGGAAATAACATCGGAAAATTAAACTTTTACGCTTATGTTGGAAATAAACAGATCACCATAACGAGTCCCCAAATAAAACGCTATCAGGATTTGACTTACGGCTACTGGAATATTTCCTCCAGAATAGTTTATCGTTCCGGATCGGCTGTGATGTCGGCTCGGGGCCTATTATACTCAGCCTGGCCATTTGTATTTACAGCCGGGGACTTTGTAGGTTTTATACTTACACATCGATACTTTACCGTAGTATTATTCTAAATAGATCAATTCCTTACAGTTTAACAGCAGTTTTTACCACTCAGTTAGTTCAATTTTGTTTATGTTTTTTGTTAACGCAGGGCCATTTTTGACATTATAGTACTCTTAGCTTATACTATCACTGCTTCCAACTACAAACACTTTTTACGCTTAACGCTGACTTTTAATAATAGAATTATTGGTCCGATACTGAAATGGAAAAAGTGTCGAAAACATTGTAGAAATTACCAACGTTAAAATAAATTCTGTAATCCTTTATAGTATGGGAATTTAACACTAATTTTACACATACCGTACAAGAATGTTTAGATTAATAAGAAAATACAATAGTTTGAAAATAAAAGGTTGTAACCAATATACGCATGTATAAAACGTATTTACTCATGAATATTACTTTACTAATACTTACTAAGTACTTTAAGCGTCCGTTATACCTACGTCAGTATCTAATCACTTAATCAGATGTCGTCATAATATTTGGCGGTAGAGAAAGTATACCTCAAAATCTTCACGCCTGGCTTTAAGTATTCAAATATTTTTAAACACTTCCACAAGTTATAATATAAGATCACTGATATATATATATATAATATATATGCATATATAAACCTTATAGGCAAAGATAAATATGCTAGATAGAGAAAATAATCTCAAGATAACATTCCTCTTGGTGGTAAAGGGGGGGGGTTAATTTATTTGATATTTATGTTTGTTTGTATTTGGAACAATAGTTGTATTTATTTAAATAACAAAAGAATGGTATATTTTATCATTACAACTTACTTACTCTATACATATTTGTATGTATAAATATATATAAATAAATAAATATATTTCAGCAAAGACAAGAGCTGATAAGGTGTGATGTTGTTGGATGAAAAGCAAGAGTCAGTGTACGATAAGTTTCGGTTTTAAAATCATCTATCCACACAGTGCTATCCTATCAGTATTAACTTACTTCCCCTTTGGTGCTGTATCGACCTTAAATATAAAGCAATATTTCTGCAGCATAGAAAACTTACACTTTGTCCCTAAGAAGGGTGAATATCAATATGTAACAAGGGGTTGGTTAAAAGGCTATCATCAACTTTACCACGAGCCAAGGATGTTAGTTTCAGTAAGTGCGCATATGAATAATGTATACGCCAACTAACTGCAGTACGAAACTAGACTTTACAGTGCAGTTAAAATAAAAGTTCACGAAGAGACCAGAAGTGCATGTGAATGAATGTTGAGTAATCAATTGACTTGCCTTTCATTGTAACTTTTAGTTTCTTCTTGCATCTAGAATTACTTACAACAACTTATTGGCTAAGTAGTTGTAAACGTTAACTATTGCAGTCAAACTGAGTAAACACAAGAAATGTTGATGATTCATACCAGATGTTTGGTAAAAAAACTAATATAAAATTCAGATTGAGTGTTTTTTTTAACTTAATGCTTCACTACATATATATTGTCACAGATACATAATGAATTGTCTATAACAAAATGTGTAAAAGACGGTTTACAAATATTTATACCAGAACGTAATTAGTTGGTTAAAAACTTTCATTTAACCTATAAATACAAGTCCTTATACTTTTATTATTTTAGTTTGTAATTGACGATGGAAGGTTTCACAGAATAACAGGATTCTTTTTGTCATCGTTTTGGTTACAAAAGGTATAACATAACGTTTCGAGGATTAGAATATATCCTCTTCGTCAGATGGGGGAGGTACTAGTACGTACAAAAATAAAGAACAGAAAGCAGAAAAGAAGGGGAATAAAAGCGTTCAAACATACTTAAAAGCTGCTTGGAGTCTAGTCCAGACGTTGTCACTGCAGAGAATGCAAGACTCGAGCATAAGTCACGAGTACGAGAAACAAATAGGCCTGTCTTAGCCTCGAAGACAAATTCCCGCGAGCTTTATCCTCTGGTTCGTGCTCAAGGATTTCAAGGACAACATTCGTGATCAGCGTTTTCTGATAGAAACTCATCGGGGTCAACATTTTGAGTTTACCTACTTTCATTATCATCAGTGGAGTCAAATAAAAGTGAAATATTTTATTAGGAAATATATTTGGGAGCTTTGCGTTGATATAAAAGAAGTGTTCTTGGAATTAGGTTTATGTTTTGTTTTCTTGTCTGTAATAATTGAGTCAATCAGTGATTCGGACCAGAAAAGTGTCGTTTCAAAAGATCACAGAGTGTTGCAATAAATGATGGTCAACTCTGATGGGTAAGATTTATTTACTAGTGTACAATCCCCCATACTTCAGTATACACAGATACAGGTCTCGGACACAGACTCAGAAAGAGCAGGAAAATTCGTGACAAATGTCGAGGGAAGCCCGTGAAAAGCAAGAGGTGGGAGCTACTTCTAGCGGGTTAGCTGGACTGTCATACATGATGTCCTTGTAAAATTATTGCAAAGTATTGTTTCACCTTACTTAAACGAATTAAATAATAATTTTATTCTTAAATAATAACTAACTAATAATATTTGCAGATTCTGGTAAACTTTAAAATAAATTTGGAATACACACGTTTTCTGGAAATTATTTTTAAATTAAGATAGTATTATACTGAAATATCCTTTTCGGTTGACGCTGACGTAAATTTTGGTAATGGAAAAATTAAGCTAATTAATTTTTGCAAACATTCGTATTTTATTCTTGGATATATTGTACATGTAAAGTATACCAGTAGGTGAAGTAATTTTCAAAATGTATACTGTAAGGGTGATGTAAAGAATTACCACTAATATCACACGTTTCAGTTAGTTCCACAGCACAGTTTAACTCGATGACACAATATCGTCTGATGAGGCTGCCGCAGCGCCAGCAGCGTCGCATCAGTTGTTAACTGATTTATCGGGAGTTTGTCCGTAAGTTCGAAGAGCCGTGACATGTTCTCACTCTGGAACTGAGGCACAATTCTCCCCTGACATCTCTTATATTAGGCTATTATGTTCACATAAACCATCACATAAATCAATTACAGAACAAATAGAACCCAAATCGAGAGGGATAAACTCAATTAAGTGAGTTGGGCCACTAAACTAAAAGTTCAGCATTGACAATGTGGACCGGAAGTAACCCTGTTACTACCGGAACTCTTTTTCACCGCTTGTCTGCAGTCGGTCAATGCCTCTGAGACTAAATATAACTTCTACCTAAGCGACTACTTACTCCTGTGTATATCTGTGTGCGTTATCTATAGGTTTTAAGTCATTTATCATTTTTATACTGTTTTCTCACGTACATATCAGGGACATGTCATAAAAAGTCTATTCAAAGTATGAACAATAAGAATCAAAAGAATCGAGTGACGGGCATACGCATGTATATGCTTACACACAAGTTTGATGTTAATGGGACATTGGGTTTGCTTCCCTAGAAGTTCATAAAAAGTTAAAAAGAAAACGGAAAACATCTGACATATTTATTATACCCGGACTTATTGCGTGGGGGTAACCACCATTTACAGGTAGGTCCACCATATATTTAGTTGTTTTAATGATATGTTATGCAAAAATTGTATAAGATAACGAATTCGCTTTAAAAGTAATCTTAGATGAATTAAATACTACACGTAAATACTTAGAGTATTTTAAATTTTTCACAGACGTCACAGATTCACTTTTTTACCTATGGAGACAATGAGAATACTCTATATTTTGTAGTCCGCATGTCCCTGATGTCGAAACTATGTAAAAAGTCCATTATAAGCATCTTCGTCGCTGACTTTTTTATCTTTTCAGACAAGCATGACTCCAAACATATTCTCAGAATCAAGTCTCTGAAGTCAGACTTCAGACATTGTATTAGGAGGAAGGTGAACTGGAGTTAAACTCAACATTTGTATTGATTCAACCCTTCCCACAATAGCTAGGTTACATGTAAGGATATCGTAATCCACCTACCCTTCCCTTGCTGGAAAAGTTATTGTTGTAGTTTTATATGTTATTGCGGTAATCTTATGTGTTATTTTTGAGTGGTAAAATTTTAGTAACTCTTCTTCGAATTTCAATCGCGTTCTTAGTAGAAAATTAGTCTAATTAAACTATATTTTAATTACCAATTGAACTATATTTTAAATCTATCCATTAGTATTTTATATTAGGAAACGAAATATTTTATCAAAGCAACATAGAAGTTATTGTGGCAATTTAATATGAACACGAATACAAAAGTTTTATACTGAAACGTTGAAAACTTAATAAAAAGTATTTGCAGTAAAGCGGAATCCATTCCTTGTACACATTCTATTCTGCAGCTCTATCTCTCATACCGTTTGTTATTCACAGATTAGTTCACCTGTAGTTCCCAAACAAATTTCCTGGAATACTTAATATAATACCAGAACGGATTGTTGTGAAATAATGTCTTAAATTCAAGGATACAGCAGTGAATTTGCATTTTATAAGCACACCACCTTGTTTTCTTTTAATTGATAGAAGAATTTTCTATAAGAAAGAAATGATAATCAAAGGCAATAGTTTTGTTGAAGTGGTATGCTATCGAAAGGGTTTAAAATATCAAACGTTAAATATCATATACTAACTTTTTATCAGGTCATACTTATTTTTAGTTTGATATACTTAGATTGTTTTCGTATATGAATAGTAGTTGAATTGCCGTCAGACAAGTCAAAAAAACAGATTGAAATTAACCCGTTTGATAAATGGTCTAGCTGTGTATGGTTAGTTGGCTCTGATTTAACAATTATTTGTGTATTACGATTTTTTTAAGTAGTATAACAGACTAATAAAAATATGATCTGACAACAAATCATTTTTTAATAAATTCACCCCTTTGGTATCCTCTCATTACGACTTCCACCGAAACTAGCCTGGTTGAAAATAAATTTCATTCTGAAATAAAATTTCTTTATTATTCAAAGAGAAATGATATGCGCATATACAATGTGCATTGGCTCCCGACTCTTAAAATGTAAGATTAATCTATCCATTTGAGAGAATAAAGAATTTTCATTCAAAAAATGTTTATCATATAAATGCAATTATGCAAAAACAACGATCGTTTCTTGGCACCTAACTATTCTTTGTTATTCAAAATATTTTCAATATTATATTATTCTAAAATATGTGCCACACAAAGTAGCCTAACAGTGTTTACGTGTGTTAACATGACAGCGTTAAACACAGTAGTAAGTTTGAATAAAATAGCCTTGAAAAAATAGTATTTGACAAATAAAACTACTAATTTTGTCTTGTTGACTTAAGATCAAGCTAGCAAATTAAATCAAATAACACATCAGTTAAATTAAGGAGATCGATCATTAAATATTAGTAACTAAGTTTATAAGTTACGACAAAATAAGTTTTAGTGAGAATTTTATACATGCATTTATAACGAATTTATAAATTAATTTAACGCATTTATAAATTCACGATCGAGATTCAATCGGCCTACGTAACACATTTGAAAATCTATACGAGGACAGATTGTAGTAAGTTGAATATTATGGATAAGTTAATATTCCACATTTTATTTTCTGTATTTTTATTCATTTGTTTCCCCAAGCAATCAAGTAAATCTGAAAATCTATAATCAGTTTATTATTACATTTTCAATGTAAGGTCTAACACAATTTCCTGTATATAGGGAGGTATTCAATAAGTTTATAAACCTCTCAGTTTAGAAACTAATGGCCATGTACAGAAACTACATTATAGGCATACTTGTAAGGGTTAGTTTTTATGAGGAGTTAGCAATACAGTAATTACACCTTTACGTAATACTTTAGAATTTTAAAAGTAATTATTCACTGTAACCATGGTAAAATTTAAAATCTCTTATTACTAAACAGATACCTAATCGCTCGTTAACAAAAATTAGTGGAAAAATTTTTAAATTCAATGTTGCATCCTATAATATACCATTTTAATGAATATGTTGTTAAATTAAAAAAAAACCTATTAGTAGTAGAAATGAATTTCAGTTAAATGAAATACGGATGAAATAAATAATAACGGACGCACACTAGTTACTTTAATGTGAATATCTTAGTCACAAGAGAACAGTAAATACCGAGTGATCTACATAAACAATTGTAGCCGTGAATACCAACTGAGAGAAACAACTGCGGAACAACATGCGACCCTTGCGGCACTCCATCCCTCATTGTAACACCCCGTAATTGAGCTCCGCTGTATAAATTGGCTGCAAAGGACTACAAAACAGCTGAAAGGTAACTGCATTTTAAATACCATGTCAGTGCATTTAAGAAATTTAATATATTTTAAAACGGTATAAGCTCCTAAATTGCACATAATATAAATTAAAAGATTACAAGTTATATTGTAATTAAAGTTGTGTTTTTTTATTAATCAATATTGGTATGGTAGCAATTATACATATTCTTTTAGATAATTTTAATTTAAATAAACAGATTTGTAATAAATGCTTAACTATTTTCTTTACTAAGTAAAGAAACTAACTATCGTGTTTTAGCGAAGCTGTTCATTTCTTAGTACCATACAATTTAGATTTAAAAGCCTAAATATAACAAGTGTTTTACTATAACAACTTATTCAGTACACTCATGAACTAAACCTGATTTAATTTCAAGATTCCCCCCTCCCCCCCTCCCAATTGAATGCGTTTATTTTCAATACCAATATTTAGTTTGTAGATTTATTCTATTCTATTAAAAATATTTTGATTTTTTGTCAGAATTTTTGAAATTTTAACAAAATCTTGTTATCTGAGCTAAAAAATAATGCCATTACTATTAACTAAAATACTTTCATTAAACTATCCTTGAATACGTATTGTAAGCAAATTATTATTTTCGTTGCAGTGCTATTCATTTATCTACAATCACTTGTCTGAAAAAGAACAATTCAGTTGCATGTGTGTCCAATTCTATAGTCATGTAAGAAATAAGTGAATGCACCAGCAAATATCTTTTGGACATTTTTATTTATCTATCTCATATAAATTTCAACTTGTTTATTCATAAATAATTAATTGTATTGAATTACTGTAAAAAAATTAGTTTGTTGTGTAATTTTTAGGCAAAATATATTAATGCATTTGTGAACCTCTAATAAAAAATAGCCTCGTTAATTGAAAGAATCAAAACTAAAAAAAAACCACTTAAGATGGTTTAATTAGAATTAAGCTGGATTGAAACAGAATTTTGGCTACGATAATTTAGAAGACTAAATGGGGAACCTTAAATCAAATGGTGTCTAAGTGATACAGACTATGCACTTACGGTTTTATAATAAATAATAACGGATGATAATCATAAATTATGATGAATATAATATTCATACCGGCACCTAAGTATCATCAGATTGCTTAGCTTATGAATTGTTACTGACATTAGAAAATCTTGAAAGCCTTTTGAAAATTCAAGCATAAAAATAGTATTTTCTTGTACTATTATGACAACAGTCCATGTTTGTGTATTTGTATTCAATTTCACATATGTTAATATAATACGAATAAGATATTGAGATTGAGTGATAAGAGTATAGATATCATTATTTTAGTACTTTTATGTTCTCTTGTTTTAATGATGCCTGAGCATGTCCAATTTCAGCAACCTCATCATTAATTTTAATAATAGGCTCAAAATATTGAGGTCGTAAATCTGAGTAGAATTCTCATCCTTACTTGTGAAGTCATCTTAAATTGTGTTTAAATGTTCTATATTTTATTTGAAAGTTGTAATGTTTTTTGATTAAATGAATAGTCGCTTAGTGGTACTAAGGAATATTATGCTTTAATTTCTTTAAGTAATGATTATTTATGTATTAATGTGTGTATTCGTCAAGTTTTTATCTGTTTGTTGTAAACAATGTATTTTCGTGAATAAGAGAAAATATTTATTCGGGTGCTTCTTATAGTTTTCAGTGTTTCGATTTCTATAATTTACTTACTCATATAATCAAAAGATTTGTATTGACCAGTATATCTCTGGACAGAATAATTAATGCTGAAAATAAACACTTGCTGGTAGGTTCTAGGCTTGTAGCACTCAGCAACATGTAACTGAGTTATGGAAGACCACATCAGCAGTTCCTCAGTTGCTGAGTCAACTGTATCAGCCGTAGTTCAGGCTTTTGTTAGCGTTCTTTAAAACATAAACAGTTTGTATTAAAAGCCAGAATTGTACTAGTTTTTTATAGCACATTCCACTTTTAATTCCATTTTATTTTTTAACCAAATAGGAAATTCAAGCAACCACTTTTGAGATAGTTACGAACGCTAAGTTGACTCAAGGTTTCGTTTATTTCGGTTGATCACAGATTACATAATTCTACAGTTTTCGTGTCTCTTTAACTTCAACAAACGTGAACGTCTTTTGATCCTTGTTGTTCAGTTAAATATTTAAAAATAAAATAAATATACTGCGGTTGTGAGTTCTGAGCTACAAATTCACCTTCCTCTTAGTGTCTTGGATCTGAAATTGCGTCTGGAATCTGAAGCTGTCATAGACTTAGTGAGATAAAAATACAATAGAGTCATCAGGCACTCAGACTACAAAATATAGAGTAATATAGATTTAAGTGTCTTGGTGTTTCTTATGTAGAAATGTTATAAGGAGTTTATTTTGAGCCTGTTCTTGTCTGTTTGCCTTTGGCTCCCTTCATACGAACTGAGTCCAAACTCCAGGAATCGAAGCTCAAAGGAAATTACCTTTAATTGTAGTAGGTGACTTTAATTGTTAAGAGCGCCACAAAACTGTAGGCGGAAGCAGTAAACGCAAACTGATAAGGCGTAATGATGCCGGGTGAAAGCGGGAAGGGTGGAAAGAAGATAAGTTTCAGTCATAAAAGGGTTCGATTTCAAAGCCATTCATCTAAATAAAGCACCGACGTGGCATTCACTTACTTCACCTCTTTCAAAATCGATCGCTTTAATATTAAAAACATATTTTACTGCTTGTAATAACAGATAGCACTTGCGAACAAACCATATTATACTTTACAGTAGATAACTGAATCATGTTTTAGGTAAAGAGGTAACATGAATAATGTATAAGAGAACTGTAGAGTAAACCACACCTGGGTCACGAAAGGAAAATCGTATGAATTATTTGAGTGGATGAATATTTGGGAGAATTCCAGCATTAGAATACGGTTCTTCTTAAGAGTTATAGTTTTTTTTAAAGCATGACAAAACCATCAAGGTCAGAAAGTCTTAGACTTTATCGTTACGAAATGAAATCAAGTGGAATCCGGCCCTGGCCTTGATTGCTTATTAAAACTATGGATAAAACTCCCCTTGACTTATCAACTACTTGAGCCAGATATGTTACTTTCCATTTTATTTGTTATTTTGAATAATGCATCCTGAGCCTATACAATGAATTTTCCGAAGATAGTGTAAAATAGCAAGAAATATGAAGCTTAAAACTAATATTTGTCCAAATGTATACACTATCAAAGCTTTAATTTACGTCTCTTTTCTCCATATTGGGAACTGATCTCCTCTTAAAAAAATGATTCTGTCCAATTGGTCTTAAGGAAGTAGTTCAGGGGAAAATGTAGTGTCGTTACGTTGGTTGCAACATAGGAAAGGACAGTGGAATATATTTGCTCTTTTCCTTAAGTTTACAAAATAACACGTTACAGTTGATTTACCAATTTTGAAACCCAACTTTTAATATGGCTGTTGTTGTGTACGTAAATGCAATTTTAGTTTAAATATGAGTTTATTTTTTAATTAAGTTCACAAAAAACGTTGAACACCAGGATATTGTGTCTATAGATTTATTTGTCAGAAGACTAAGGATTTAGCTCTCAAATTTTTACCACGTGATCTAAATTGATCCTTCAGGTAGACCAATTATTTACTTCAACAATCAAAAAGGGCAATTTGGGTAAAATTAGAAACGTGAAACATAATGCATTCGTCCATGACGGTTCGTTCAGTATTACAACTATACTATTACAAAACTACCAGTTGCAATATTGTAACGTACTGTTGAGCCAAGACGACTTAGAACGTACCGTATATATCATTGTTTAGATAGATAATGTATACTGTTTAAATATTAATTATATTACAATGTTACATAGAAAATACATATAAGAGATAGTTATAGAAAACTACATCACGTATAAAATATTACAAAACATTGAAAAGAAAATTTTAAATTATTTTTAAAAGGAATAAAATTTAAAAGTTAAGTGTGGTAAAATTTGTCCAGTTGTATTAAACAAAATAATAAGTATGAATAGTATATGAATGATAACTCAAAAGTAAATGCAAGTCATTACCAAAAATTATATTCTTAAATTGTGGTGGTTGACCGTATTGAATGAAACACCTGTGGTTAGTAATCTGGCTCTCCTCCTTCAACTAGCTCCAGGTCGACCACCTGGCGGGAGCACTGTGCATAGTGTAGTGGTGGTAGTTACAAATATGTTCTCTATATAAATGTGACTGAAGGAAATCTCATATTACGAGGTTTTAGGCTGAGAAAAATTTGTGTGAAATAAATTATTAATAGCCTACATTTGGTGAAATATTGTGTTTTTCTAGGATTATGATTCATTTTCAATTGCAGGTTTAATTGGAAAATGAAAACTCAATGTGTGGTTGACTAAATCAAACAATCGGGCTCAATTAAATTAGCTTCCTATGGTAAATTACTGCTAAGAGTTCTTCATTAATTTAGATACCGCATTTAATAATTAGATTTTTTTGTGTAGCGTTCTGTCTTTATCCCATTAGTGCCCAGGAACTTTTTTTTCTCAGATTTAGATTTTTCTTTAATATTGTAACAAATTAGTCCTATAAACACCAAATATATGTGTATTAGGCTCAGTATATACTTAAATGCTATATTATGAGGTGCCAACAAATGTGGGCACTGGGCATACATGGGTAGGGTCAAAGTTATTAAGCAATTGTTAAAAAATACAGAGTTAGTGGTTTAGGTTAGGTAAATAACCACTACAATTGTATCATATATTCTGTTTATTTTATTACAAAATATATAAAAACCATTAAGGATTAAGAAAAATTAAAAAATGTTACAAATGGCAGGACTATTTACATACATGTTGTCAAGTTCAGGAGTGAAAGTTTTCAAAGCATTTTATATGACATCCAACAAGACACTGTTTACACTTTTTCCATGTGTTCTTTCTACAGAGGCCACATCGTATTTGTGTCGGGTTAGTTTCCAGGACATGAAGACTGTTGGAAAGCCGCACACTTTCTTCAACCCGTTCTTTTCCAGTGACAGACACACGGGAAGCTCTCTGACGTTGTGGGGTATATTTCTGGAAGTATGTCTGCACAATATGTCTTATAAAGGACAGTAGGTCTTTGGGATCTTCTCTTCATTTTGGGGTGAGCCTGTATAATTGCCAAGCATTATTCATTGTAGCATTTAAAAGGTACGCTAGAAGTGCCCAATACCATTTCCGATTTCTAATGCCAATTCTATAGGTTGATATATTCTGGTCAAGTTGATCAACCCCACCCATGTAAGTGTTGTAATTTATGATACAGGCAGGCTGTTGAACATCAACTTGACGCTTTGCCACACGACACCATCTCTTGGCCTTACCCATGGGCTGTACGCCACATCTTGTTGAAGCAACAGTTACAACATTGTTGTCATTATACCTTACCAAGGTGATACCTGTTTTTTGTTCAGTAAGTTGATCGTATGAACCTCGTGATTCCTTTTTCAAAACAGTTGCTTCCTTAAGTGGGGCATTTTCAACTCGGTTAGCCTTTATTGTGCCTGTAGCATCGTGCCCCTTTTCTGACAAATAATCTAGTAGTTTTAAAGAGGTAAAAAAGTTATCCATATAAATACTGTATGTCTTGTTTTGAGGCAGCTCACTAAGGATATCTATTACAACTGAACCACCCACTCCAATTTCAGGGATGGTGTTACCTGTTTTCTTACCTTGGTATGGTTCAGCCTGAATCAAATACCCCAGGCGGGTACATACACACCAAACTTTGTACCCAAACCGTATAGGTTTCCCGTGTATATGCTGTTTAGCACCATGTCGTCCAAAGTATGGAACCATTGATTCGTCGATGCTTATATTTGCATCGCCAGGGTAAGCTTGAAGCCATCGTTCATTCAACATATTCCACAAAGGACGTATTTTGGCAAATTTATCTGAGACATCTAAATTTGCATTATCACAGACATGAAAATATCGAAGAATCTCTTCAAACTTGTTTCTGCTCATAGCTTTTGACACAGTGTCATGATGAGTGTCCGGAGATAATTCCCAGTACATCCTCTTCCGTGGTACAATACAATATCCACTCAGAAACAATATTGCCATGAATATGCGCATTTCTTCTATTGAAACATTAAAAGATTCATTACCACTTTGCAAGGCATAAATATTAGTACTCTCAACAACATGTTCGATAATCTCATTAGTTAAAAGTTTTTCAAACATTTCTGTTGGAGTGAAATCTTTTTCGAGCCACGAAGGCCTTTCAAATTCCCTCTCAGGCTTATTAGGAATGTCAACATTATTCCATGTTCTTTGTTTATCTGTTTTTGTCTTTTTTCTTGCATTTGACTTGTGGGAACTCGGTTTTGTTTTAATTTTTCTTTTCAAACTTGGGAGCGACTGAGATGGAAGGTATTGTGATTGATTTATATTGTTCACTTGTAAAGATTGAGAAGTGCTTGGTTCTGTAGGTATGTATTGTCTTTGTAAAGAGTCTGATTGTACCGATTTAAATGTAGACACAGTTGCTTTCGGAATTACAGTTATAGGTAATGAAGACTCGCCGCTTAGATTGTTATCAACTATGTCTTGTTCTGTACATACATCTACTTGTACAATACCATCATTTGTGAACTGTTTTGCCTTTAACTCTGCGGCTCCACGCAGTTGATTTCCTGTGAAGTGAGTGAAGTCGGTGTCGCCATCGTCACCGCTATCCTCATCACTCAATAGAGGGTTTTCAGGCGGTTGAATAAAAACATCAGCCTCCAGAAAGTCGACTTCATCGAATAAGGCAGTGACTTCTTCAACGTTTAACCTGTAAAGGAGCAAAAATATTACATATCAACCATAAATTTATATCATGCAAAACAATAGTCTTGAATTCAAAGAACTCAAAACCCACTGATCAATCTTAGTTTTACGTATTAAAAAAAATAAATGAATCACATTTTTACAGTTACATAGGCCTCTATTTTTACTACCCAGTGAATCATAATTTTACCAGTTTGATTCATGTTATATACCATTAAATAATAATAAAACACCACCAGCATATATGCCCAGTGCCAACATATGTTGGCAGATTGATGAAAAAATACCCCTACTCTCTTGTGCCCACTGCCAACAAAAGTGGGCAGTTCACTTTAACTACAAATTATTCTTACAATTATTTGAATTTAAGGGCTAAACTATAAAAACATATTAGTTTAAGTCTATGTAAAAGCAAACATAACATTATGATTTTATAAGATTGTATTTGAAATATTATAGTATTACTTACCAGTTGTTTTGATCCATTGAGGTTAGAATACACAACAAAACAGAGCTGTCATTTGTAAACAACTGCCAACTACAGTACACCAGGTGCTTTAGTGAGTGCAGAGTGGCCAACCAGACATATTCCAGCACCAAATTTCCCTCGATAAATTTTTAGTGTATTGTGACGTATTTTAAAATGCAGCGCCCACAAAAGTGGGCACTGGGCACTAATGGGTTATGGAAAACATCATCAGATGTTTGCAACTGATAGGTTTTACATTAGCACGCAGAAAATAGTAGAACTTTTATGAGCACTCTTACTTTAATACAGTTACAAAGTTTTACAAAGCCAACTTCTATTCTAGAGTACCAGCATTTAATATAATCTTCTAATGCAAATGGTGAGTGAGGTTATATATATATATTTATGACAATTTTGGGTCATATTTCGGTAATTGTCGTCAAATTTGGCGGCAAACGGAATTTGAGAAAATTTTGTACTAAATTTTACATTTTGAAACTATTATAAACTAATTACAACAATTAATTAATTTAAAACACGTATTTCTACCAAAATGATCAGTGCCTTATGGTCTAATAAAAATTACTTTCTGACCATTTTTAAGGTTGCAGATTTTAGTAAAAAAGCGTCCAGTATAAGTACGAAGGTTGATGTAATTAATCAGATAAATATAGTACGAAGTTTTAATCACAACTTTAACGATTACAATTTTAAAAAACTCTGTTAACTCAACATAGTAAATTGTCTACAAGAGTATTTTAACAATTAGGAACTATCTAATTAGTGTCAGGATCGTTTAATAGTATTTATGTAATCAGGGTCTCACAGATTTGAAGTAGTGATGGAGGGGTTAACAGCCAGTCGCAGGTGCTTCTCTTCGTAATAACACTTTACCTCCGCCATCCAATCTGGGAATATCTTGACCTTTAACTGTACTTCGCTACGTTGAGAGCCGTTGTTTGGTGAGAGAAACTCTTTCAATGCTCTCTGAATACACGTCCTCATCGATATATGCAAAACAAAGTATTATTTGGAATTTTCGCAAGTTTATATCTACTCTCCTCTTCAGGGGATAAATTATACCGCTTTAAATCTTAAGTCCGCCAATGGAAAAACCTTTATCTCCATAAACGAGTTTTAATGTGAAATTCCAGGCCTGAGAAAAAGAAACACAAGTGAAACATCACTTCATAACATATATGATCAAATCCAACACATGATTGATTCAGAGGGTTGGAATGGTTATTTTGGAGTGATTTTGGTTTCTTCATAAAGTTTCTTTATTGGTATCACCAAGTGACACTGACATTGATATAAAACAATGTGCCATGAATGTTATGGACCGTCTGTTATAGTTGAGTTTACTACGTAAATCTTGTGTTCTATCGTTGGGGATTTAAGACTATAAATCAAAATAGTGCAATAAACAGGTAAAGATGGCGTGTGGGTTGTAAGAAAACGCAATAAAGAACTAAAAATTAATTTTCTTGAATGTTGAGAACTCACTTTGGGCAAAATATAGATAATCATGAACAAAAAATAATTATAATATATATTTATAATGAATTATTAGGTTTTAGAGGCAATCGAGTAAGATTAACACGACTCATTTAACAGAATTAACTTCTCCGAATTATTTTGGATTATAGCATGAAATTTTCATAAAAGTTCATTCATAGTTACGTTATAAAGGTAGAGAAAAGAGGTTAATCTCCTTCACGTTTTAACCATCAGGTACTAGATTAGTCGAGTCTTCTTTGTTTAATAAATTTCTCTTAACGAGACAAAGTGGTTAATTTAGGGCTGCTCCTTTCTCGAATCTTGTCAAAAACAACTTTACACTTTTCTTCTGTTTCCGGGTATCCTCTCTCTCTCCCACCCCCCCTCTACCTCTCCCTCACTCTCTCTCCCTCGCTCTCCCCCTCTCCCCTCTCTCCCACTCCCCCCTCTTTCTCTCTCTCCGCAGCTTTCCATTTAGTCTCCATCTTCAGTTATTGAGTCTAAATAATAAATTAACTGAACACTCATATCGTAGAAGGAATCAAATGAAATCTGAGAGTATTATAGGTAATTTATCGATTTTAACTAGCACAGAATTATTCAAGATATTGTTTCAGGGACTGACTGCATCTATTAGCATCAGACATATTATATTATATTGACATATTATATTGTTATACGATAAAAAAAAATTAATATGTTAGAACATACATAACAATATTTCTTTAATTTATTACAGAAAGCACGACATCCGTCATTACAAATAGTATAATCTATATTACAAAGGTATAGCAGCTCTGATGTTGTAAGAATAGTGTAGGTCTACACATTTTTATCGTAAGTTTTATATGAAGACTAATTACTTACAGGTGACATTAAGTTAATAGTAGTTGGTGGATTTTATGGAGATGATTTACAAGTCTATTATATTAACCATATATTTGCATAGATTAGAAGTTGAAACTTGTTTAATATAACCCTGTAGCCCAGTGGTGAATAATGCTGGCTGACACAATAGATTGAGAAACCAAATGGTGTCAAAACATCAGGTATCTTCTTCGACAAAAAGTATTTCTATTTATCTGTTTTGTAAAACCGCATTGATTATTAATTGTGTTCTTATTGATTAATTGGGTTTGCTTCAAGATATTTGTAAATTTCAGTTGGTAAATTAGAGGTTAAGTTACTTATCAAAAGTAAAAGTTCACTCTGAGACGATTATTAGGTAAGTAACATTGGAATTTAAGTATTCAATTACTTAAGCGAAACACGATTTCGACCCGAAAACTAACGTGACATTAGTATAAACAGTGCTTCACGTCCTCAGTACATTTGCTACTTATGGAGCCGTTGCAGTAAATGGATTAATCTCATTTACTTCACATAAATGTTGAATTTTTTCACCGCAATAAAAATATAGTTAGAATATTTTATATTAAGATAATCAAAGTAAAGAACTCGCATGACTTTCTTTGTTAAGTATTAAATTTGTCAAGCTCGATCTCACCATTCATTTATAATTATGCCATTTGGTGACCGCCCTTAAAAATGCTGTACAATGCTGTCATAAACAATGATACGAGGATCAAAAGAAAATCCGAATATTCCTCTCCGTAATGTTAACTATATGTTCTTAACATCTTAGAAAATTTTTATACGTAACAACACTTATATTTAATATATTAAAACATCCTTTAAATTAGTGTTTAACACAGAGATTTGAAATTTAAAAAATTTCAGTTTTTTAGAATGAAATACTTTTGAATTGAATGAAACAGCAGACAAAATCTTGTATTGTGGTGTATGGGCTCAAAAAGTGTAATAACTAAAAATCCCTGTGATAAACTCTAGTATATGCTGTTTTTAACACAGTGCCAAAATTCATTGATACAATTGTTATAAAAACCGATATGAATTAAATAAAAGTTTAAAAAATACCTCTTACGGAAAATCGCGATTACAAAATCTCTTACTCAGCTGGATAAATATTAGTGCTTCCTTTCCTTCCCCATCACGTGACCTAGCCTTCCTAGTTTTTTCAAGGTCACCTGCAAGTCTTTTACTTTTCCGCAGCAGCAGATTATTCATTGCAGCAACCAGATGCTTCCAAGGTGACAGTCCAAGTTTCTCCTTTATTTTGACTCTGATAATTAGCACATTATAAATATGCAAATTTCCCAAAAAAAATTTCAGAGCAGACAGAATAATAACTACACATTATGGTATAAGACACAAATTACATTATCGAGTAACTCATTAGGCTTTTGAGTGCTCCCTTGTATACAATTTTCCAAAATCCGAGAATCCGCCAAATTTAATATATTGGCTCTATTGGCTCTATTTCTAAAGGTAATTGGCTCTATTTCAAGCGTTACTTCCTCGAACTAATGAAAATGTTGATTGTGATAATGGACAGTTTTATCCAAGAAACTTTGGTTGTTCTTATACCATGTTCCGTCTTCAATTGGAAAAAAATTAGAAGATTTTCCGAAAAAGATTTGTGAAAATTGATAGTAAAGATTTAAAAAGTAATTACACCACTGATAGGGCAGTTTTATAGAATATAACAAATTATATTTTAAAAGATTTTAAAAAGGCTCATTTGTACTACTCTGAAGTATTTTTGAGGATGCACTAACAAAATCTTCATAAACACTTTAGCTGCTACTTAAGGCCATGAATACTTTAAGTACGGCATTATGTATACAAATAACCTGCAAAAGCTTGCTTTAATTCCTGTAAAAAATAGTTAAAACTAGTTCTTACTGGTATTAATAGCTCACTTTAAAAGTGTTTTACGAAGTCTTTGGTTTTTACTTTACTGCTCTTTGACGGTTAGAAACTATCTTAGAATGTTTTTAAACAGCTGAAGTTCAGTAAGAACAGCTGAACATTGGAGTAAGAAAAGTCTTATTATGTTTATGAAGTTGACCAGCGTGTCCCCAGAGGACAACGTTGTAAACCTTGATGTTTTAAGGACTCAGTTCAGTGGTGCAATTTACGGTACGGCACTCCGGGTAAACGGGGTCATGGGTATATTTAGCAACATTTCCATGAAATATATAATCGTATTTATAGTACCTAACTAAAGGCACTTACTTAAGGTAAACGTCGTAAGACTAAAGGTAAACGTTTACTAAAGGTAAACGTCTGTAAGACTAAAGGTAAACGTTTACTTAAGGTAAACGTCGTAAGACTAAAGGTAAACGTTTACTAAAGGTAAACGTCTGTAAGACTAAAGGTAAACGTTTACTTAAGGTAAACGTCGTAAGACTAAAGGTAAACGTTTACTAAAGGTAAACGTCTGTAAGACTAAAGGTAAACGTCTGTAAGACGGTTCAAATTTAATAAAAAAAACACATCCTGCAGGTAATGAATGTTTTATATTTATCGATATTTTATTAGATATATTTATGTTTATATGTAAAAGATTTTATTTTTTGGTACCAATGTACCAATATTAAATTACAGTATTGTCATAAAATGGACCATTGTGAAGACACCAAACACATGTCTTTACACTTCTGTCTCAATAAAAGCTGCAAGTGGAAGAGACTAGGACTTCAGGACGTCTGTGGAAAATAAAGTCTCTTGCAACTCTCCCTCCATTCTACATCAGCATCGCTACTTTCAAGTTTTAAGCACAATTCTTTCTTACCCACTTCTTACAAACTAACTGTTAAATAGAAGAACTTCCTACAGCAATAAAGTAACTAAATATATAGGTAACACTATGTAAAGACGTAAGCTGAAGTTCTGTAATGGCTTGATAAATTTAGTTACATTTTAATAACGTTCTTAATGAAGAGAGAAAGAAATTGACCAAAGTAGTAAATAACCTGCATTGACTAAGTAATACGTTACTCATATGAAGTTTCAAAATCGCAAAAAGATTGTTGACACTTTATCTATGATAGTTTTAGTAATATCTACTAAAGCAACATTGAGTATTAGCATATTTATGATAAACTTTAAGTCGTTTAGAACTTTTAATCTTGTTTTGCCCAGTTTCTTTTTCATGATTCATACAACTCATAAGAATCCAATCTATATTTCATTTTTCGTAACTGAGTATTTGAATAAGGGATTGAATCATCCATGATTAAAAAAACAAAAATGCCACGGTACAAGTATAGGATAGAGAGTGTACATACATTTATGTTTTATACAAAACAGAGCAAGAAAAGAAAACAGATGATTATGGAAGCCAATATTAATGCATCAAAAGAACAGATTGTTGTCTGTGGTGTTTAAAAAACACCTTAAAGTAATATTTAAAGAATAATAAAATATATATAATTGAAACAACATGATTTTATTCTACTATTTTCGATTGGATCCCTAAATCCATGTGTTATTTACCGTTCTTATTGATTACTACTCCATTTATAAGCTTTCTCAATGTTAAAAATTATAGCATACATGAAAAAAGTGTACAAAAAGTAATACAAATTTGACATTGCATTCTTTTTTTAATCTAAAACCTATAACAATATGGAAATAGCTTTATATTTTTGTTGTTTGAATTAAAACATTATGCTTGAAATTCAATTTTATTTATATATTTATCGCAAATATTTATACAAATTTTATTCTCCGGAATATGTGTACTATTTATAGACGAACTTTAGAGAACGTTATAAATAGTACTGTTTTTTAATCCTGTGAATTAGTTACAAACTTGAAATATTTAGTACCTCGAAACACCTTAGGAATTAAAAAGCAATTATATTTATTATAACTTATAGTCTCAAATTGGTTGCGTGAGTAATGGAAAAGGTGACAAAATTATTCAGCATAAACAACAAGTGAAGCGGGCATCAGTGTGTCCTAGTTATAGTGTATTCATACATTTTCGAGGTAATGGAATATTTCCCCCTAATTCGTTACATTATTCCAACTATATGTAGCTGAGGGGGTCGATGTGTTGTTTCAATAATGCTCTGTGGTTTTGTTCTAATAACAACATCAGATTCTCTGACATTTCCCAGTTAATTGGACGAGCTTAGGGCAACCATTAACTGTTGCTACCTTCTGTTTAATTTTCATTATACATTACCTGTAACCATATTTGATCGATTACAATTATAACACACTGAGAGAACATTTCAAATTTAACATAGTTAAATACGTTTAACAAAAATCAGAACCAAAGTGATCGCAAACAGCAGCACCTTGAGTTTACAGCATTGTAACGTATTTTACAGCTCTTCTCGTTTTACAACGATTGTAGTTCCAGTTGACAGGCCGTGTCATCTGAACTTTATTACAATATTTAATGGAACGGGAATAAACTTTATGGCATCACCCCCTCCCTCCACCAACAAGTTTTTGAACTTTATAATGAAATTCTTCCTACCTTAAAACGTGATATTTTACGTGAACAAAGTATTAGCTATTTACTGTTTGTAAAATATTTGTGTACTTTAGGTGTTCTGAATATTCATTAAATAAGCTTGTTATCTTTAAATAGGAATAATAATGGAATATTTTTATATCATTATAGGTGTAACATGTATTGTATATTATCAACAGATATACCAGACTTTTGTAAGATAAATGTAGTGGTAATGAAACGTATGTATCGTAACCGGTATAAATTTTAGCTTCCAAGTTTAGATAGGTACGTATGTACTTGCCAGTTTTCCGCGTAATCATAATGGGAAAACTATTTCCCACAAACGCAATTGAAAATTATGGAAATATAGCCAGAAGAGTTCAATACGTACCAACCACGCTAAAAGAAAGTAAAACATTATTTAAATTAATAATCTTTGCTTGAGAATAGGCAAGAATTGTATCCTAAGCTGGTTTAAAAAGTTACAAGTAAAATACATTCAATCCTTAAAACTATATAACTAGAAGTATGAGTAAATTTCAGCAGCAGGGTAAATGTACTGCGGGTAAATAAAACGAATACGTTTATTTTAACAACAAGTATTATAGTAAACAGCTATTTTACAGTAGTAAAGTAAAGTAAATTTCAGCAGCAGGGTAAAATTGTACTGCGGGTAAATAAAAACGAATACGTTTATTTTAACAACAAGTATTATAGTAAACAGCTATTTTACAGTAGTAAAGTAAAGTAAATTTTAGCAGCAGGGTAAATGTACTGCGGGTAAAATAAAACGAATAGTTTATTTTAACAACAAGTATTATAGTAAACAGCTATTTTACAGTAGTAAAGTAAAGTAAATTTCAGCAGCAGGGTAAATGTACTGCGGGTAAATAAAACGAATACGTTTATTTTAACAACAAGTATTATAGTAAACAGCTATTTTACAGTAGTAAAGTAAAGTAAATTTCAGCAGCAGGGTAAATGTACTGCGGGTAAATAAAACGAATACGTTTATTTTAACAACAAGTATTATAGTAAACAGCTATTTTACAGTAGTAAAGTAAAGTAAAATTTCAGCAGCAGGGTAAATGTACTGCGGGTAAATAAAACGAATACGTTTATTTTAACAACAAGTATTATAGTAAACAGCTATTTTACAGTAGTAAAGTAAAGTAAATTTCAGCAGCAGGGTAAATGTACTGCGGGTAAATAAAACGAATACGTTTATTTTAACAACAAGTATTATAGTAAACAGCTATTTTACAGTAGTAAAGTAAAGTAAATTTCAGCAGGAGGGTAAATGTACTGCGGGTAAATAAAACGAATACGTTTATTTTAACAACAAGTATTATAGTAAACAGCTATTTTACGGTAGTAAAGTAAAGTAAATTTCAGCAGCAGGGTAAAATGTACTGCGGGTAAAATAAAACGAATACGTTTATTTTAACAACAAGTATTATAGTAAACAGCTATTTAACAGTAGTAAAGTAAAAGTAAATTTCAGCAGCAGGGTAAAATGTACTGCGGGTAAATAAAACGAATACGTTTATTTTAACAACAAGTATTATAGTAAACAGCTATTTTACAGTAGTAAAGTAAAGTAAAATTTCAGCAGCAGCAGGGTAAAATGTACTGCGGGTAAATAAAACGAATACGTTTATTTTAACAACAAGTATTATAGTAAAACAGCTATTTTACGGTAGTAAAGTAAAGTAAATTTCAGCAGCAGGGTAAATGTACTGCGGGTTAATAAAACGAATACGTTTATTTTAACAACAAGTATTATAGTAAACAGCTATTTTACAGTAGTAAAGTAAAGTAAATTTCAGCAGCAGGGTAAATGTACTGCGGGTAAAAATAAAACGAATACGTTTATTTTTAACAACAAGTATTATAGTAAACAGCTATTTTACAGTAGTAAAGTAAAGTAAAATTTCAGCAGCAGGGTAAATGTACTGCGGGTAAATAAAACGAATACGTTTATTTTAACAACAAGTATTATAGTAAACAGCTATTTTACAGTAGTAAAGTAAAGTAAATTTCAGCAGCAGGGTAAATGTACTGCGGGTAAATAAAACGAATACGTTTATTTTAACAACAAGTATTATAGTAAACAGCTATTTTACAGTAGTAAAGTAAAGTAAATTTCAGCAGCAGGGTAAATGTACTGCGGGTAAATAAAACGAATACGTTTATTTTAACAACAAGTATTATAGTAAACAGCTATTTTACGGTAGTAAAGTAAAGTAAATTTCAGCAGCAGGGTAAATGTACTGCGGGTAAATAAAAACGAATACGTTTATTTTAACAAACAAGTATTATAGTAAACAGCTATTTTACAGTAGTAAAGTAAAGTAAATTTCAGCAGCAGGGTAAATATACTGCGGGGTAAATAAAACGAATACGTTTATTTTAACAACAAGTATTATAGTAAACAGCTATTTTACAGTAGTAAAGTAAAGTAAATTTCAGCAGCAGGGTAAATGTACTGCGGGTAAATAAAACGAATACGTTTATTTTAACAACAAGTATTATAGTAAACAGCTATTTTACAGTAGTAAAGTAAAGTAAATTTCAGCAGCAGGGTAAATGTACTGCGGGTAAATAAAACGAATACGTTTATTTTAACAACAAGTATTATAGTTAAACAGCTATTTTACAGTAGTAAAGTAAAGTAAATTTCAGCAGCAGGGTAAATATACTGCGGGTAAATAAAACGAATACGTTTATTTTAACAACAAGTATTATAGTAAACAGCTATTTTACAGTAGTAAAGTAAAAGTAAATTTCAGCAGCAGGGTAAATGTACTGCGGGTAAATAAAACGAATACGTTTATTTTAACAACAAGTATTATAGTAAACAGCTATTTTACAGTAGTAAAGTAAAGTAAATTTCAGCAGCAGGGTAAATGTACTGCGGGTAAATAAAACGAATACGTTTATTTTAACAACAAGTATTATAGTAAACAGCTATTTTACAGTAGTAAAGTAAAGTAAATTTCAGCAGCAGGGTAAATGTACTGCGGGTAAATATAAAACGAATACGTTTATTTTAACAACAAGTATTATAGTAAACAGATATTTTACAGTAGTAAAGTAAAGTAAATTTCAGCAGCAGGGTAAATGTACTGCGGGTAAATATAAACGAATACGTTTATTTTAACAAA
Source organism: Homalodisca vitripennis (assembly GCF_021130785.1). NCBI lineage: Eukaryota > Metazoa > Arthropoda > Insecta > Hemiptera > Cicadellidae > Homalodisca > Homalodisca vitripennis. The sequence goes on from NC_060213.1 coordinate 132,133,251, forward strand.
CAAGTATTATAGTAAACAGCTATTTTACAGTAGTAAAGTAAAGTAAATTTCAGCAGCAGGGTAAATGTACTGCGGGTAAATAAAACGAATACGTTTATTTTAACAACAAGTATTATAGTAAACAGCTATTTTACAGTAGTAAAGTAAAGTAAATTTCAGCAGGAGGGTAAATGTACTGCGGGTAAATAAACAAACGAATACGTTTATTTTAACAAACAAGTATTATAGTAAACAGCTATTTTACGGTAGTAAAGTAAAGTAAATTTCAGCAGCAGGGTAAATGTACTGCGGGTAAATAAAAACGAATACGTTTATTTTAACAAACAAGTATTATAGTAAACAGCTACTTAAAACAGTAGTAAAGTAAAGTAAATTTCAGCAGCAGGGTAAAATGTACTGCGGGTAAATAAAAACGAATACGTTTATTTTAACAACAAGTATTATAGTAAACAGCTATTTTACAGTAGTATAAAGTAAAGTAAATTTCAGCAGCAGGGTAAAATGTACTGCGGGTAAATAAAAAGAATACGTTTATTTTAACAACAAGTATTATAGTAAACAGCTATTTTACGGTAGTAAAGTAAAAGTAAATTTCAGCAGCAGGGTAAATGTACTGCGGGTTAATAAAACGAATACGTTTATTTTAACAACAAGTATTATAGTATAAACAGCTATTTTACAGTAGTAAAGTAAAGTAAATTTCAGCAGCAGGGTAAATGTACTGCGGGTAAATAAAACGAATACGTTTATTTTAACAACAAGTATTATAGTAAACAGCTATTTTACAGTAGTAAAGTAAAGTAAATTTCAGCAGCAGGGTAAATGTACTGCGGGTAAATAAAACGAATACGTTTATTTTAACAACAAGTAATATAGTAAACAGCTATTTTACAGTAGTAAAGTAAAGTAAATTTCAGCAGCAGGGTTAAATGTACTGCGGGTAAATAAAACGAATACGTTTATTTTAACAACAAGTATTATAGTAAACAGCTATTTTACAGTAGTAAAGTAAAGTAAATTTCAGCAGCAGGGTTAAATGTACTGCGGGTAAATAAAACGAATACGTTTATTTTAACAACAAGTATTATAGTAAACAGCTATTTTACGGTAGTAAAGTAAAGTAAATTTCAGCAGCAGGGTAAAATTTACTGCGGGTAAATAAAACGAATACGTTTATTTTAACAACAAGTATTATAGTAAACAGCTATTTTACAGTAGTAAAGTAAAGTAAATTTCAGCAGCAGGGTAAATGTACTGCGGGTAAATAAAACGAATACGTTTATTTTAACAACAAGTATTATAGTAAACAGCTATTTTACGGTAGTAAAGTAAAGTAAATTTCAGCAGCAGGGTAAATGTACTGCGGGTAAATAAAACGGAATACGTTCATTTTAACAACAAGTATTATAGTAAACAGCTATTTTACAGTAGTAAAGTAAAGTAAATTTCAGCAGCAGGGTAAATATACTGCGGGGTAAATAAAACGAATACGTTTATTTTAACAACAAGTATTATAGTAAACAGCTATTTTAACAGTAGTAAAGTAAAGTAAATTTCAGCAGCAGGGTAAATGTACTGCGGGTAAATAAAACGAATACGTTTATTTTAACAACAAGTATTATAGTAAACAGCTATTTTACAGTAGTAAAGTAAAGTAAATTTCAGCAGCAGGGTAAATGTACTGCGGGTAAATAAAACGAATACGTTTATTTTAACAACAAGTATTATAGTAAACAGCTATTTTACAGTAGTAAAGTAAAGTAAATTTCAGCAGCAGGGTAAATATACTGCGGGTAAATAAAACGAATACGTTTATTTTAACAACAAGTATTATAGTAAACAGCTATTTTACAGTAGTAAAGTAAAGTAAATTTCAGCAGCAGGGTAAATGTACTGCGGGTAAATAAAACGAATACGTTTATTTTAACAACAAGTATTATAGTAAACAGCTATTTTACAGTAGTAAAGTAAAGTAAATTTCAGCAGCAGGGTAAATGTACTGCGGGTAAAATAAAACGAATACGTTTATTTTAACAACAAGTATTATAGTAAACAGCTATTTAACAGTAGTAAAATAAAGTAAATTTCAGCAGCAGGGTAAATGTACTGCGGGTAAATAAAAACGAATACGTTTATTTTAACAACAAGTATTATAGTAAACAGCTATTTTACAGTAGTAAAGTAAAGTAAATTTCAGCAGCAGGGTAAATGTACTGCGGGTAAATAAAACGAATACGTTTATTTTAACAACAAGTATTATAGTAAACAGCTATTTTACGGTAGTAAAGTAAAGTAAATTTTGCAGCAGGGTAAATGTACTGCGGGGTAAATAAAACGAATACGTTTATTTTAACAACAAGTATTATAGTAAACAGCTATTTTACAGTAGTAAAGTAAAGTAAATTTCAGCAGCAGGGTAAATGTACTGCGGGTAAATAAAACGAATACGTTTATTTTAACAACAAGTATTATAGTAAACAGCTATTTTACAGTAGTAAAGTAAAGTAAATTTCAGCAGCAGGGGTAAATGTACTGCGGGTAAATAAAACGAATACGTTTATTTTAACAACAAGTATTATAGTAAACAGCTATTTTACAGTAGTAAAGTAAAGTAAATTTCAGCAGCAGGGGTAAATGTACTGCGGGTAAATAAAACGAATACGTTTATTTTAACAACAAGTATTATAGTAAACAGCTATTTTACGGTAGTAAAGTAAAGTAAATTTCAGCAGCAGGGTAAAATGTACTGCGGGTAAATAAAACGAATACGTTTATTTTAACAAACAAGTATTATAGTAAACAGCTATTTTACAGTAGTAAAGTAAAGTAAATTTCAGCAGCAGGGTAAATGTACTGCGGGGTAAATAAAAACGAATACGTTTATTTTAACAACAAGTATTATAGTAAACAGCTATTTTACAGTAGTAAAGTAAAGTAAATTTCAGCAGCAGGGTAAATGTACTGCGGGTAAATAAAACGAATACGTTTATTTTAACAACAAGTATTTATAGTAAACAGCTATTTTACAGTAGTAAAGTAAAGTAAATTTCAGCAGCAGGGTAAATATAATGCTGGTAAATAAAACGAATACGTTTGTTTTAACAACAAGTATTATAGTAAACAGCTATTTTACAGTAGTAAAGTAAAGTAAAGATGTATTATTTTACCTTAGTTATCTTGCGATAACCGTTGTACCCGCTACACTGCGCTATTGTAGATGTTTTTTTTTGATCACCAAAGTTGATGATGGTGAAAAGAGCACGTGTACATTTTAAATTAGTACACTATTATTAATAATCAACTACACTACGTTATATTTCGAAGAGTAACACTTAGCTGCATATATAACTATTGACATTTCAAGGATTGTAGTGCCAGTAATTGTTACCAGAAATTAAAAAGTTGAATGGCAAATTTCTCTGAACTGTCTCAACAGCAATCTTGAAAATATTAGCTAAAACATGTGATGTGACCCTTGTTAACTAAGAGTATGTTGCCCGTTAAATAGTAAAACAGAATAACCAAATCTCTCACTTAATAAATAGGAAGTAAACCACTGAATAAGGCGACCCTGTTTCCGTGGTTACAGAAATCTGTGAGGTAAATCTATTTTCCATGATGACTTCAAATTGGGCTTCAAAAATTTTTCCAATGGGTAATATAGTAGTTTCCTGAAAACGGAATTGGCAATAATTCCTTAAAAAAATAATAAGTAGAAATTGATGATAAAGGCAATACCTAACTAAAATCCATCCCATGCAAAATCAGGAGTAACTATAGTACAAATAGCTTATTTCCCCTTCTTAGAAAAACACTTTCAGCACAACAAAAGGTTTACAAAAGTTGTAAGAAACCACACAGATGAGATCTGTTCACATTCTGTGCAGTTTACAGTTGAAGTAGTTATTGAATTTACAGGCGTCACTAAACCGTGGTTTTACAGCGCGAGCCTCGGTTTTATTTCTGAGAAACAGTAAAAATCTAAGAGAGCGGCTTAACTGCGGCTGTAATGGGTTTTGCGAACTGAAACCTGTTGTTATGTGTGGAAGTTATCCAGGAGACGACCGTTTGTTGTAACGTACAATTTGTTCACACTGGAAATTCCATAAATTTATATTTATAAAACGGGAAGTTTTAAATACATATTTATTGTGTTTAATTGATTATTTTTATGTTGATTTATGAACAAAACATAAAGTAAACCATCTTAAGGGGAGCGGGTCGTTCCTATTCCGCGCATGTTAAATTTACAAACTTTAGGTACATGTATTGTCAAAACTAAGTAAGTTACAACCTTCAAATTTTTGTAGGCAAAGAGTACTCCTTTACAAACATCTCTTGCAACTTTAGTAAAAAAATCTTTAAAAAAAAATTTTTTAGGAATTTTTAAATATTGTGTGTAAAAAAAATTATTTTTTTATACCAAAAAATTTTTTTTTCTCATTTGTTTTTTTAGATAGAATGATAAAAGATTGCAACACCATTTGGAATTGCACTGTTCTATATGCATACCAAATTTCAATTCTCTAGCATTTATAGTTTTTGAGATACATGTACCTTTATATGAAAAAAACCAAGTTTCCGGGAAATGTCCGGTAAAGGCAAAAAATGACTGCTAAACTAAACCTTTTGCTGCTAAAAACATCCCAGCTCCGTACTCAGGGTCATCTGGGTCTTCATTTTCCTCTTCTAATGCAAGTTTTCTTTTCCTCCTAGCAACTCTAGCCTCCTTGGTCCATGTTCTAAAGCAGATTTTCTGCCTTTTTTCAATCGTATTGTATCAAAATTCGCAATGCGGCAACAGACTTCTCGCTCAGTTTGATTCCTAGCTTGTTATACACATCCAATTTGCTGGTGAATCCATTATTAAAAGTTAAAACTGCATCATATATGCCAAGTTTTAGAGTGTTTAGCCTTACAAAAACATTTTTAGGCACCTTAGACCAGACGGCATTGTTGAAACTTTCGTTCTGGTTTTGAGTCTTTTGGTCAAGGCATTTTTTTAGAAGATCCGGATTGGCTAAATCTCTATAAATTTGTTTGATCTGTACCATCACTTCATATGGCAAATTGTGTGACTTATGGCTGAAAGTCTGATGTAGGGCTTCGGCTTTATTATAACCGCACCACGACTTCCGGCCCCTTTGGACATAGGCCATGTTGCGGAGTGTCATCATTCGATATTTTGTGGAAATAAGTTGCCCACACATTTTTAACCATTTGTTGAAGATCTGATCCACCTCTTTTTGTAGCTAGGCCATAATATTCTTGCAGCTTGTCTATGTCATTATTTGTTAGCCTATTCTTGCCCCCTATTGCTCTATTATCTTTTAGTTTTGTTTTTCCCAACCGTTTCTTCAATTCCCTTAGTCTGCTCCCCATTCTCTTCTTGACATGATTGACGCATTCCAGTTTTCTTACTTCTACTTCATCTCCATATGGCTTATCGTCAACCACCTTTTTTAAAACCATTGCTGTCACCATCTCCTAAGTATCGTACATACCGTACATTTCGATCTCTGGACTTTCGGAAAAACATCTAGGGCACCCGCAACTTCCATGCCGCCACTTGACCCTTCGTAGTTTTTGGAACATATATGATCAGGTACTATTTTTTTTTATTTTCATGTACAGTGCAGATTTGACAGTATTTGGGCATTATGGAAAACATCCAACACCTTGCCAGTATCTAATGATGTTACGCTGACAACCCCATTCAGTGACTTGTGTCCCCTCCTTTGCCAAGACCCATCTAAACAAACCGTCAAAATCTCTTTTTGACGTTTCTTCACACTCATTTACAGACACAGCTTCCTCAATTGCCTGCTTCATACTTTCACTAGCACAATTTTCAACAGCCTGATATATTATGTTACTACAAGGTCCTATTTTTTGAGGTGGTAAAGGTAAGAGTCTAATAATGAACACAGAATGTTACCTGCACTGATACCTTTTCCGATCGTTCTCATGCCGTAAATAAAATTTCAAGTTTACCTCATATTTTCCATTCTCATTTTTTTTTAGAGTTGTAAAAATTAGTTGATTCCCAACCAAAACCAAACACAACATTTCAGTTCAATATTCACAGCCAATCCAAATCTTTTACAATCCGTAGTACAAAGTTCTATGCAGTCTTCGCTATCGCAGAATTTACATTTTACAAATTTTTTTAATTGCTCACTAAAATAAACTAAGATCCAAAATAACACTACCCATTCCAGTTCCTCCTTTATAATTGTCATATTTATCAAAGGACAGTTTTTTAGAAGCAGAGCTAATGTTTGCATTAGTAGTAGGCCCTAGGCTAGGGCTAGCAGAATCTGTTTGGGTTAGGCCTAGATTTAGAGTCCAACTTACGGTACTTGTTTCCTCTAAACTCACGTTTAGATTTAGTTTTGTAACTAACCTTTGCTCTTGGCATGGTTATAAGAAGTTGTAAAACACTTCAAGAAACAATACACACTCCTAATCTACCACTAACTATGAATAAAGTGCAACACTTTTAGTTAAAAAAACACAATTATCCGACACAAACACATATAACATAACCTCCTAAGCATATCAAAACAAATAAAGCAATATTCTTTCTGTCATCTGTATTCCCAGTTGTCAGTACCAGGTTGACAAACAGAGCAAAGCCATAACATACTTATAACTAACACACATGATATATGATGATTGTGTCAGCCAACATCTTACGAACTGCTGCAAAAAACTAGTGAACATCTTTTTGTTTGTGAATTTTTTTTTGGTAATTTATAAATTTATTTGAGCATTAATACTTACATATTTTTAAAAATACACACTTTAAACTATTTAAAAAAATGCAATAAAAAAAATTTTTCTAATTTTTTTTTTAAATTTTCATCGACCTGCTCCCCTTAATAAATGTTTAAAATGGGTTTTATTTTATAAAACAAGTTTTTATTTTATCAAGCCGACCACGAACTATACTGAACCACTTCCTTAGTTTTACTTTTGCAAAAAGGATTTTAAAACTGGGGAAAAAAAGATTTCAAGAACTGATTGAAAATAGAACATTTCGAAGTTTAAAAAAATCTATAGAATCGGAAGCCTAAACATTGCAGAAACCGGTGAAGTGGAAAAATGTAGTAATGATCCAAAACAACTAATACACTAATGTGACTAAGGTTTCTTCACGCCAGAAGAGGATACGATTTTGCCGGGCCCTACAGAATTCCCACAATAAGTTATTCGTTCGCTGAAACTGCAGTTGAGGATATTTCGCAAGTTTTGTGTACTTAAAAACGTAATGGGCTTAACTCCCGGCCGTGAGAGGTTTGAGAGATGGTGATACTTGAATAATTCTTATAGCATAAAAATACTGTAGTAGGTATGACAAAAAATTAAATACATAAGTAGTAGCACATATAAATAAACAAGGACAAAATGTTTGTAGTAAGCATAATACAATATGGTCTGTATCACTAATTTGAAACTATACAAAGCGTATCACTTTCTAAGTAAATAATTCAATTATATAAAATATAGTGAAAAAAATCTAGTCCATTACAAAATGCGAGATTTATAGCCTACCTGCTAAATGACCTTTAAACCTACTTCAGTAATGTTAGACGAAGGGGGGGGGAGATTATCCAATATTACCTCTGATGGATTTGTTGAGAAAATTTTATAACCAAGGTATTAAATATATTTATATACAGATTAAAAACTGCAACACGTGTTTATAATTATTAAATTGTCAATTTTTACTTTAAATCACTCCTTACCAAAGTAATCACTCTTCCAAAAAATGAAAGCAGTCGCAGGACTGACTGGCAGAAGTGACCTCTTATTATAACGGGCTGTGAATATATATTTTGAAAAAGTACCTTTGCTAACAATTAAATTGTTATTTTTATACTTTATAATAATATGAGGCACTATATTCTTTAACAAGATAATTGTACGTAATTTAATAGTGCTTTTGTAATATTTTTTTAAATTTCATATATTACAAAGATGACATATATATTACTGACTTATAAAATATGAAAGTGATAAATATGTATAAATTTTCATTGTAATTATATTTTAAAAATGAAGTTATGGGTTTATAATATTCGAAATAAGAAATACAAGTTATAGAATAAAATCTTGGTAAATATTTTGTTAACACAGCATCTATATCTGTACCATATCTCGTTTCACTTATGTTTTTATCCTTCGATATTGTTAAATTTAATTTATTTTAAAAAGTAATATATGTATATAAATATGTCGTACTATAGATTTCAGGATTTTTTTAAAATGAATTTTGTACTAAACAAATGGGCAAAAGAAAATCGTTGTCAATCTAAGGGCAGGAGTTTATAAACGTTGAGGGCAACTGATGAGATTGGAGCCTTAGGCGCGATACATAAAATATGATACACCTGGGGGCTGAAAATTGAGCAACCTTCTGCGGCAGCCGCGCTGAAACCTCGACCTTATTTGATATATCAGGTCAATAAACATCCGAACATGTCTGGAACTCATCCTAGCATGTGTGTTGTAAATACAGGGTGAGGCAGTCAACCAGTTCGCGATGTATAACGGATGAACCGAGAAAACTATCATCTGTTTTAACAAAACCCCCACATTTCGAGCCCAACAAGTTTTTATTAATAATTTTATAACACCCAATAATGTCCTATAGAGTAATTGGGTGGGTGGGTGGGATAGTAGTCACCTCTGACACATTTTCGAATGTAAACCTAGGTCGAATCTATAACATTAATATTATAGTCTATATAATATTTAAGGTTACTATTTACTGATAATTTTGAAAAAGTTTGAATTTACTTCGCTTTTTGTATAAAGAGTGGTCCAACATTTTTTAAGTTTTACTTAGTTTAAAATGTTGCAAATCAAAATTTTTATCCAGCTTTACAAAAAGATACGCTTACTAAAATATGTTACAACTGTTACTTTACAGAACCCTTCTAACTATAATAAATACTTGAAATTTTGGACGTTTCAAACTTGTAGAACCTTAAAAATTCTAATATTAAGATATGAATTTATTTAGACCTATTAATATACCTCTTGAAAACTAAAGGTTTTGTATTTTAAGTTTGGCTTTAGATCCTTCTGATTATTCTTTCATTCCAAAATAATGCCTGTTAATGCAGGTGAAAATGTACTATTTTATTTGAAGATGCTTTTACTCTTTTTTACAACAGCATACAGGTATGAAGCCTTTAATGAAACTCAAATAACGGTTTACATTGCTAAGCATTAATAAAGGCAGCCAACACATCATATAGGCAAGAAGGTTATTAGAACTATTAAAAAGAAGTATAATTTTCATTTGCAATTTCTTTGCCAAGTGACAATATTTACAACAAGGGCTAACGAACCGAGTTAACCACCACGAGTGGTGATATTCGCTAACTCACTTATCGCGAGTTTTGGCTTCATTTGTGGCATTTGGTACGGGCTAAATATATTAGGGTTTGTACAGTGAGGGGGCCGTTAACTTACTGTCTGTTTAATCATTATGGCTGCTACAGTTTTAAACCTGGTTTACAAATATAAATAAGATATATATTGTTTATTTTGTAAATCAATAAATAAATCAATAATGAATTAAGCTTAAAAACTGAAAAAGAGAACTACTGTTGAGATAATGAATACTACGTTTAGTGTGATATCGTCAAACCTCGTAGAATTGTGTATATGATAAAATATATAGTACCGGCAGTTTATATGTTTGGTTTTTGTGTTTATTGAAATTTGTATAGTGTATATTAAGCGTATAAATCATGCGTTAAAATATATATAAACTGTTAATAAATATTACGTTGCATAAGCCATGCATTGATAAATACAATAATTTTAATCTGCCGTTTAACAAGGAAATACAATACTTACAGTATAATACACACTGTGATGATGTTCCAGTTATGTTTTCATCAGTCAGTACAGTTCCCACGGGACATGCCGCGCCGCTATCTCGCTTTGATTTACAGTTCCTGGAAAATTCTCTGGAGTGCTCAGAGACAACATCGATGTCTGCTGGAGCGTCCGCTGATAATATTGGCTTTCAACCACTGAGTTTGAATGTAATTCCTTGTCACCGAATAAAAAAGTTCAGTTGCATATTTTTCTCTTGACTCGACAAAAAACCTTTTTGTAATTAGCTTAGTACAAATGGTACTATTTTATTATTAGCTAGAGACGGAATGGCAAAATATAAATATTATTTTTCCTTCACTGTAGGCACACAAAACTGGGAATGTGAATGTAAGCTGATCATAACCTTTAGAACATATTCTTTTACATTCTTTTATATATGTACATGTTTAGGGCATTATAATATGATGTTTATAATAACAATGTTTTCTTTTATGAATAAAGTTTAATGAGCCTGTAATTGACGAATTCATACCAAGGCAAATTCGCTTTAAAGATACAGGTTGGTTGTATCATCAGATTTGCAATACGGTTTAAAACAAGGGAAATTAAAAGTTTTTACTTTTTAGAAAATATTTATGGTACAGGTAGAATTGATCTTTCACCGCTGCCCATAATAGTTGTAACGAATGGAAGTGTTTTCCAGCTTGTTTCAACGTTTTATTTGAATCCGTAGAAGTTATAGTAACAAATCAAATGTATTCCATCAAGATTGGTATTTATCTATATGTTCGGAAAAACTATTTAGCTTTCAAGCCACAACTCTCATTGAAGGTAATGAAACAATTTTGCTGAAATTTATTTGAAGACAAAAAACTATTTAATGATCACTAAAACTACTTTTTCACAGAATTTGTACATTAAAGCAAATGTGTGTAATAAACAAATAATTTAAATGATTTCCTCTTTCACGTTCTTCACTCAAATATTTATTTTACTTATTTTTACCAATTTTTAGAGATATAAACTCAACATTTGAATAAAAAAAATTACCGCTCGATTAATATTTTTTAAACAGGACTAAACGTTTTCTACATTTTCTTGTTTTACTTCGTTTTAATATAACCTCATCTAAACTCTTGTAATCTTATCTTATTCTTATGCAGTCGATACTTTACTTTAGCTATCTAAGTGCCGTGTTGAAACTCTGATAATACAATTATGTCGTGAAGAGCCTTTTTTTAAGTTATTTCAAGGGGTGGAGCAATAACGTGGTTGGGAATAGCTTAACCAAATCAATGATCAACATAACAAAACAATGGTAGTTCTTAATCACAGACAGGCCATTTTTAATAATATCATGTTATCTTCTATTTTTAAGTAATTTTATTTCCTAATTATTTCCAAGGTTTCTCTTGGAATCCATTAGAGATTAGTGTGGAATTTTTACACGTACTTTTGTTTTATCGAATTCTGCTGCATGTGTGGTTTTGCAACTTCCTGATGATGTAATTTAGTGTGAATAATATGTTAACTAACTCATTTAGCTTATATAATAATTTGCTGCAATAAAACTTGTTTGAATTTTTATTAAACTTACGACCACAGCCGCAATAGGAAACAATATTTTTATCATTTCGGGAAGAGTGGTAGTTATTTCAAGTAGAATTTGTTGCCAACTTATGTATTTAGTATATTTTTAGGATTAATTAAATATTCTTTGTTTTCTTACTACAATATATAGTTAAAATTATTGTTTCCTTATGTCATCAATAAATATTATTAATGAGATCACTAAGCTAGCTGAGCGCTAATCTCGAGAAAGTTAGTTCTTAAAACTTTAAGCACTCTAACGTTGCATCTCCTTAAACTTTTTCATATTTTATCGGTCTTTCCTTATAAAGAAGGTAAGGAAGAATATGTTCATATAAACTTCAGTTTAACTTGAAATAAATGTGAAATATTCTGATACCAAACTGTCGTAGTCGGTTTTTTAGCTATATTAATTTGTGTTGTAAAGTTGCTTGCTAAAACTTTGCGTACAATACTGAGCTATCAACATGTACAGGTATTTAAAATCGTGATTCAATCTATATTTTTATGTACAAAACCGATTTTTACATTTGGAATACATTTGAATTGAATAGTAGTAGTTACATGTGGCTTCTCGTGAAATTTCGCAGGTTTGGACGTGCATTAGGACTTCTGTTTCGAATGAATTATGTTTCTGCGGTTACAGTTGAGTATATTTATATCCATTATAATTTACTCCAGGCTTTGTATTGTTATGCCATAGTTGATTTTTCTTTCTTTACTCGATCAGAAAATATATGTACACGTAAATATCTAAAGAATCTAACTCTGTAAAAGAAATCCGAAGGGATTTATAACAGCCATTAAATTTATAATAAAAGTTACAGTAGATAACTTTGTCTTTGATATTTACATTATAAAGCTGACCAAGCACTGCACACGTAACATTTAAAAAAAATGTACCCTTAAAGTATATTTTTATAAAATAGTTTAGTTTTCAAATCTGGATAGTTTCTTACTTGGTGCTCGACAGAGGTTGATATAAGGAGTGTTTTTACTATCAAGCTTACTCTGTTGTATGAAGATCAAACATTCGTGATCAAATGTTTTCATTAACATTTAGGACAACCGGTCACAATAGTGTCATATATTTCTTATTAATAAAATATACCATAAATTTAAATCCTATTGGATCAGTAGTGACTTTAATTTTTTTTTTTAAGTAAGGAGATAAATTTGAAGCATTAACGACTTTTTACCTTAACAGGCCACCATGACTTAATACTGAAATAATAAAAAAAAGGAAAAGAAAACGAAAAACATAAGATAGATGCTTTCAGAAGTAAACAGATCGCCAGAACGAGTCCCCGGGGGAGAATTAACGCTATCAAAATTTGACTTACGGCTGCTGGAATATTCCCGCCAGAATAGTTTATCGTTCCGGATCGGCTGTGATGTCGGCTCGGGGCCTATTATACTCAGCCTGGTCATTTGTGTTTACAGCCGGGGACTTTAGAGGTTTTATACTTAGGTACACATCGATACTTTAGTATTATTTGGTGAATATACTCGTATTCCATCTCCTCTTCCATTACCTTACAGACACCGGCTGGCCTGAACGATATTCTGATCAAACTACAATGAAATAAAATTCCTATTTCGTGGAAACGTAGTCTACAAACATAAGTAAGGATAAATATTTTTAATGGGTAGACCCGTGAAACACCTTTACACTTCACAGATAAACAAGTATCCAAGAAAATTAATTCCATCAGAAGTTCTTATTACATAAGATTCCTCGAATTTTGTGAACTGCACATTAACAATTTTCAAACAATAGCTCCATGGGTGGAAGATTCAAACCATTATCATTGTGAGCAGCGTAGCGGGTGCAACGGTAATCGCAAGATTACCGAATCAAGCACATCGAGCTTAGATGCTGCTTGTATGCTTGACATCTGGTCGATCTTTCCCTAGCAAGCAGCCCGCCTGACTGGCCGTTGGAGGTGGAGGAGGAAGCCGCCGGTTAGAGTGGACTTCCAAGCATTATATTCGTATGGTAAAATATAGCGTTCTTTACTGTAATGTATTTTACTACCATACATATACGAATGTCATAATAAAAACTACCTTCATACGTATGTTTTCATACACAACGCAGATTAGTTTAAACGGTAAAAATATTTCACCGAGATTTCTAACTACCCTTTTTTTAAGTTACTCCATCAAAAGCAATATATACACTCTTAATTAAATCCAAGTATATGCATGAGTTTTACGTATCTACATAAAATAAATATTCTACTTCGGCCATTTACTCAATGAAGAATATTTTGTAGAGAAAAAAAAACTTTTTATTTTATTTATTTATTTATTCAATTACATTGTTTTACACAGTTTGGCCTCGCCAAGTTACATAAAAAACTTGTCGGCGAGGTCCAGCGATATTTCCTTACTTCTACTGCTCCACTTCTACTGGCAATAATGTCTTTAATAAGTTGTGTCGCTTAAATCAATTTAATAAATTAAACTACTAATGAAGATTTATTTGCGGTTTAGGGCAGGCATCATGTTTCTATTTATATTTGGCAATTTTATGGATATGGTTTGAACTTAATATAACAATAACAATAACAATAAAATAATATAACGATTACATAACGAAAAACAATATAAATTACAATAACATGGTTAGATATTTGAAAACAATTTTTCTAATAATAATAACAATATATTCTTCTAGGAGTCGGTGTGTAATACGTGCATACTTGTCTGAATTTGTTCCTCTTTGTCTGTCTCCAGTTGTGTGCAGTAGTGTCGTCTGGTCGAAACAATTTCTGCTAATCGTAGTTAGGTTATGTTTTGTTTTTGGTTTATGTTTATGTTATGTTTGTTCACTGAGTAAAGTGGGTTTAGTGGCTTTTTCGTAGTCAGTGAATAAAGTAGTGTGAATAAACAACAGTCTAGTACAGTGAGAGTGAATCTGAGTAATGAAAATAGTTTTGAGTGTTGTGCAGTGTAGTGGAATGTCAGTGCTGGCTAGTGGGGATTGGGCCAGGCTAGGCCTATTTCTAAGACATCTACAAATGGCAAGTTTTGTCTTTATACTTGATATAGAGGTCTAGCTGTATTTAACCAAATAAGAGAATCATCCTATTAAATACTAGATATTCAGAATTTTTATCTCCAGAAGAAGAAGTAACTAAGTAAAATGTGCCAGTAATGAATTGCTAAGAACGAAATATAACGGTCACGTGCTCCAGCTGCCTAACCAAGTCGTCACGTCTGCCACTCCTCCCCCCATCAACACAATATCAGACTGTAGAACTATTATCAAGGTACAAGTTGTAATGGGCTTAGTTTAACCACGACTTGAGTGAATGACTTTCACTGTCTATTCGCTTATACAGCTATTACATTATAGCGATAGCGTGTAGCTCATGGAAATATTATAGCTATTCAGCAAATGTATCTTACTGATGTATTTAATTGAACTATTTCCATGTTTAGTATATCTGGTAAATGTATAAAACATTTATATTGGAAACTGTTTTATTAATTTACCAGTGATATTAAATTAAACCTTTTTCCAGCACTAGAAGATTCTCCATATTTCCATGTGTTTCATAATTCTTAAATTAGACTCTTAAGCCCTCTCTGTGTGAGCAATGAGTTATGTTGTCCAGTCCAATCTGTGGAATGAAATTTGTGAACTGTGTACAGTTGACAAATTCATGAAACGTAACATTGTATAAATAACTAAATTCAAAGTGTTTGTTTAAAACTTTATAGATAAAACGTATTTGAATATCTCCAAGGCTGTTTTTATGTTCAAGTATATAAGGAAAAGACTTTTCTTGGAAGTAAAGACATTTTTGTTTATCACTGCATTTATAAATTTAGTGCTGCTTTTATATAATATTCTACGCAAAACTTTACGGCATTTTATTAGTTAGGTTCAAAGGTTATAGCTTTTGCCACATAATTAAACTAAAAAACACATAATTAAAATATTGATTTTCAAGGTATGAATGCTTTATTACACAGTTTTAAAACTGTGTTTATTAGTGGAGGGAAAGGTTTTCCAACAATATTATGCAGTTAAATATAGTGATAAAATTTAAATGACGTAGCCTGTCAGCTGGAACTGCAAATGTTGTAAAACCAGAAAAGCTGTAAAATACGTTGGAATGCTATAAACTCAAGCTGCTGCTGTTTTCGATCAGTTTAGTTCTGATTTTTGTTACACATCTAGTTTGGTTTACACAAGCTTAACAGACAGCTTTCTCAGTGTGAATATAAACGTGTTAGATATTAAAAACCCAAATCATAGGTGGTTGGTTACAGATATAATGAAAGTTCAAAAGTTAATGGTTGCCCTAAGCTCGTCTCATTAACTGGGAAATGTGAGAGAATCTGACGTTGTTATCCAAGCAAAACCACAGAGCATCATTGAAACAACATATCGACCTCCACAGCTACACATAGTTGGGATAACTTAACTGACAATGGCAAATATTCCCTTAGCCTGGATGCAGAAAATATACTAGTAACTTACAGCTAGGGGCACACCTGTCCGCTTCACGTTGTGATTGGTGTTTAATACCCGAACTAGTGTCATCTGCATTTTATCATACAATCCTTGACAAATTCAGCACAGAACAAAATTAAATGTGGTATGACTCGTGTTAGTTCATTATTAAGATCCCAGAAACGTATATTATTCTCACGGTAGAAATTTAAATTGTAAAAAGTAAGTCTATAAAATAGGCACTGAACATTATCTAGGATGTATCTTGCATATATGTGGTAATATACGACATATGAACGAGTATATGTTATTTGTAACTGTTTGTTTAAGGAATTTTACATGATTTTGAATGGTAATTAAATAGTATTACGAACTAAGAAGGTTTGATACTCCTGTTATTCAACAACAAAAATAAAATAGGTCAGAACGCAGATTTGTAGTAAGTAATCATCTTTACCGATATAATACTTTAGAGTTTTCTTTATAACATGAGTGTGCACCAACACAGCGACATACGGTACAGTAATATGTATCCTTATTGAGCATTTTATAAAACAAGAAAAAGTGTACATATGGATTTTCAAAACATCTGTAGGGAGCGAATTAAGCTTGTTGCTCGAAATATATTCGTAACACTTACATAAAAATATGAATCTTATTTTACTAGAATTTTAGAAACTTAGGAACATTTTTTTAAAGCATTAAGTGGCAATATTGTCCTTAGCCACTAAATAAGGGTACATGAGTTTCATTTAATGTATTTCTTCAGCACTTTTTTAAAGGTAAGGTAAGTAATTAAATTTAAAAAATCTTGAGAGCTTACTGGGACCACTAAAAAAGAGAAGATTTCCTCTGAAAATTCCTAAATACTGTTATAAAGAAACATTTTATTTTATAGGTATATAATTAATTGGTGCGGTCCTTGTTTAAAAATCAAACTTTATTTATCAGACTTTTCCAACGTATTTATAATATGAACACGTACTAAGAATTTTAAACAATAAATATTACATATCTGCAACGTGGCATTATCAAATCGTGTTAAGCTACACACAATGACCATTTCCTACCACAACGGTAGGCTTACTTCTACGTGCGCTAGAATCACTATACAGTGTTACTTTTGTAAGTGTAATTATAATTTAAATATTAAAATACTAGTATAACTAACATAACAAATACAGGTACAAACCACTTTCTCCGGGTCGACCCGTATATTGCGTGACCAAGCTGGACTTTGGCTGTTTGAGTCAATCATTAGAGGTTCAATTCGTTGCTAAACGTGAACAAATAACTGTTATTTGTAAACCCAAGTCATCAACTTCTTAGAATAACCTGTGAGTGAGTTATGTACAGATTTCATGTCGTGTACAGGTCTTTTCGAAAGCTTTATAAATCCTAGTGGCTCGAAATAACTTCACGCCACATTTATAACACACAGATAAATTTAAAAGTAGCATTGGTTTAATGTTTAATATCTAATGAAATAACTTCTCTATTGTGTTTTGTAAATATAAAAAGGAAAAATTATAAGCCCAATATCCAGTAAATATATTTGTAGTTGCGTATATCTTTTTATGCGTACTTATAATTCATGAGTTACAAAGTAGGCTTAAATTAGGATTATTTAAATTCAGAATTACTGTATATACAGTAGCTAAATATTGAATATGACAAAGTCCAACTGTTACAAATACACAGAGAATAAACAAAAGCTATGTTCAAACGTTATGTTCAAACAATTCTAAATCTAATTTGGAGGCATAGTAACTAATGGTCACAAGTAAGTACGTTCACACCACAATTGTTCTAAAAATTAATAAAAGGGTTAATTTTGTCTTAATATTTTTCCGACAACTCTTTTTTAGTCTCTGGTAGGCTAGATAAAAGAGAAAAAGTTTTCAAATAATTTTGTCCTGCCTAAGTCATAACTTTTGAAGTGATTCTTAATACTTATTTATCACTGTTGTCTGTTTCATACGAGATTTCTCAGATATCTAATTCCCACTAGAAATTGGAGCTTTAATTCAAAATTATTGTAAGTAATTAAATTATTATTTTCTGTATTATATAAATAATTATAACGCGTAAAAAATTAAACTATATGTATTAAATATTTTAAATGTACATGTAATTGAACGGATTTCATGTACATAACCTAGAAAAACATATTTTTCTCGTGAATTCTCGAAATTACAACTGGAATATGACGTATTATGATTGTTACGCACTAAAAACCATTCCATTTGTTTGTTGTGACATTTGAGATTTTTTGTTTTATATACAGAAGCAAATGGAATCAAACAAGGTATTGCAAATTCAATTTCAACAAACAAAATATAGCGAGCGGATGGTCGTATATAGGTCAGCGTCCACCTGTGTTGTGTTCTGAGACAACTTACTGTTGTGTTTGTATAGAGCAACTAGCTTGTGTATATTCGCTGATAAAACTCTGTACTTTCTGGTGATCCTCTGATGGTGATTTTTGTTGGCATTTAACTGCGATATATTGAAGCGTCCTTACTGAATTATAAGTTGAACAATGATCTATAATCATATATTTACTTACTAATGTCTTAAAAGAACGAAATAAATTATGATTTTTTAATTTCCATAGTACATGAGAACTAATTCACAAACATGATATAAACCAATATGTAAAAAAATTGAAAAAAAAACATAATTATAATTTTAAACACACATAACGTAAAAATAAAAGCGAATTAAGTTGCAGAGCTCCAATATGTTGTGCTAAATACATGGTTAATACAAAAAAATTATATAAAATATTCCAAATAAATACAGGATTTACTACTGCATATATAAATGCAAATCGCAAAAAACGCACTATTAAATTTTCCACCTTAAAGTATAATATAATGTCAATATTTGTATGCATAGTAATGTGTTTAAAACATAAATCAGTTGTAGACCACAACTGCCACTAAAGCACGATACAATCAATAACTAATCAATTGACTATGCAATTTTCAAATCCTCAATTACCACGTACACTATTAGTTTATAATGGATATAATCTGATATTTTTCAAAGGGTTTTCATAACTGGTTATTACTACTATATCTTTCACACAAGTCTAAATTACTCTCAAACAGTAAAACAGTGTTCTAACACAACATTGGTGATTAGGTAAATTACATATGAGACAGGTACGCGAGTAGATATTATACACTTGTGCACCCTAATGTTATCTCAATGGTTACTGCTGATAATAGTGGAAATAGTGGTTATTTCTTGATGGTTTCCTGATGGGAATTACTAATTACAGTCTTTCCTTAGTATATCCGGAAACAGAAGAGAAGTATGATGTCGTTGTTTACCGTATCCGAGAAAGGAGCAGCCCTTATTTAACCACTTCACCTTGTGATGAGAAATTTATTCAACCATCTAAACAAAGAAGACTACTAATCTAGTACCTGATGTATAAAACGTGGTGGAGATGAAGCCGTTTTCTCTTCCCTTTTAACGAGACTACGAATAAAGTTATAAAGAATATTTGCAAATTCAGTTAAATATAACATGTTTACGGTTAAGCGGGCCATATCAAAATAGAATTACGGTAAAATATGATAAAAGTTTGTATTTTGATCAATAATCTTAGTCAACACAACAGTCGATTGCTAACTATTCGAGAAGTTTAAATGTATTATTTATAGTCAATTCTGTATTAAGCTCTTTTGAGTTTATTAGGCTAGTTTGAAATTTCATTTTATGCTCCTCTCCTTTTACAGAATTATGGCTGTAAAAAATAAATAAAAAGTAATTATAGAAATTTATGAAGGGCACTGGAAAAATCAATATTATTCATAAGTTTACATAGCCCAGTATACACTGAATATTATAATTATTGTTTATATGTTCTTAAGAAATGGATCGAATAAGTTTGCATAATGGTTTCATAAATCAACAGTAAAGTATATCAAAATATATGGAAAGTTTGGATTTATAAATTCACCTATAATAAATAAGAAAGAAATTTCAATTTTCTCTATATATTAAATTCGTGGGACTGTGTTAAAGGTTTTAACACAAAGATCAGTTTACACTAAAAGAAATATATTGTGTGTTACTCAGCGTGCATTATTGTGAAAATGTTACTAAAGGTAATGAATCTTTCAGTGCTTGATTTAATCGAGCAATTAATTACAGTTTTGAAACATTCATATTTATTTAGCTTATTAATATTAAATTTGTTATTAAAAATTTATACGTTTACAAAATCTGTATAGACCTGTATGTCTTTTTCCTCATTGTTCCAGTGTATATTCCTCATCGTCTCTAGCAGGAAACTGTATCCAAACATTCACTTTTACTGAAATACTTCACTGAGGTGTAAAGTATTTTCACTGGAATAAACCAAGATTTCGGTACTTGTTCCTTCTCGTTGCTTTGTAATGTTTCAAAGTCTTCCTAATAGTACGTCTTCTATGACCAAGTATCATATCTCAGACCATCTCTGAAAAAAGTTTTTGATATTTAACAGACTAAATTTCTGCTCTTTATTCAGTATTAGTGTTCCAGGACGGATTTTACATTGGATCAACAATGACGTCATCTGAAATCCTAACATGTAAAGTGAAATGTGTCCTAATAATATGGATGTCAGGTTACTGTTTAGAAAACTGCTTCCTTGCATCTACTTTCCCGCTGTTTTTCAATAATATCTCGTACTTGATACTTCCAAATGATTAACTATTTAAAACAAAGTAAGGCCAAAGAATGGGTTTGTCGGTCTGAGCAACAAGTTTTAATTCATAGAGCCTTGAGGGTAAAATGTAAGTTCACTTGAGTAGTAAACAAATTTCCAAACGTTAATCTTATGTAACGTGTAGAAAAAAAAGCATTTATTTGCATAGCAACTAAAGTGATACACAACAACCAGATTGCAGTTGTAAGACTAATGATTAGTCCATTACACTATGTGGCTTTTGTAATAAAACATAGAGTAATAATAGATGTCAATTTGCTTTTCTATACACAAGAAAATAGAGGGAGACGGATTATTTCCTTTTTTTGATCTCCCTGTATAAATGGAAAATTAGTACTTACTCCCAGATTAGAACAATAAAAGTTACTCTAACAAGTATACGAGAGTAAAAGCTATTTATACAAAACAAATGTTTTGTTGACAAAACTCTCCGCATTGTGATGTTCTACTTTGTCCTTTGTATTCAGTAGTTCTATCATCAATTCCATCACAAAACTATTCTTTATTACAGACCATACTTTATTCAGTTCCTCTTCACAAATAGAATATTATCTCCAATCAAATAATAACTTAGTTGTAAATGCGTAGTAACGCTTGTCTGGTTAGCATTGAATCTTTAAGTTGTAGTTTACAGTGCACAAAAGCTAGTAAAATACTTGCGAAATGAACTTAAATGCTTTTTTTATTTTTATTAAGCAAACACTGAGGAAATTTAGCTATATCTGAGTCGGGGAATTAATCGAACACTTGTAGTTCACTTGTAATTTTTATTGACACATAAATTCGTTATTACGTTATTACAGCAAACATTAAAGCTCGTTTAATAAAAGGCTGAACATTATCTTTTCGCACTCTCCAAACACTAGGACTACAAACCCTGGAACTTTCATACTTCCACTGACTTTCCCCCTAGGTACTTCATGTACTCTTATTATTTATTTCTCTTTTAACTTTTACTGTGTTTACTGTGACAATAACCTTTAGTCGTAAAAATAGACACATCACAAAACCTTCCATCTAGCTTCCTACACTGATTACATGTTCAAATATCTTCTAATCTATTATAACCACAACTGTTCTTCTTAGTAAGATTTCTCTTGGTTCTGATCCTGAAAAAAGCTGTCAATTTTAGTTTTAGAAGTAAAAATACCAATATTGTGGGGGGGGGTCAGGGCATATGGTTTTAGGACTTCAACCTATTCTATGTCAGGATTATTGTATTATTAATTATGTAGCTGTAACGTTTCTCTAAGTATCGAAAACGTAGATGTTGTTACTGTATAATAAAAATATAAAAGACTGTCATCATAATTTAAACAAGTTGCTAAAAAACAAGAAAAACAGGAGGCAGTCTTGAATTGGAGTTGCGCCTAAGAACAGTTCTCATCGAATCAATTGCGAAGGATATTACAATTAAATTATCTAGAAAGGGAGAAATGGACATTAGATCAGATGGCAGACATTTCAGACAAAGCTAAAAGTGCCGTAGGTAATGAAAATATTTTATACCATTAAATCAAAAGAACTCAATAGTAGAAACTAATGAAAAAATACTGAGAAGTGACGATTACTGATAATATTCAAATAAGTTTGCTTAAAAGTTTAATAAGTGGATATTTCGTCTTCTAAAAAAATTACTCATGAAATACCAAGTTACATATAAACTTAATAAGTAATTTTCAGACAGATACGCGTATAGTTGGTTTTGTAAGGGGTCTATTCCAACAATGATTTCTCTAGCACAATCTTATTACAACGGTTGGCTTTGTCGATGGTAGAATGTTTACGTTTTAGTACTGTATTTTTTTGCACACCATTGAATTCCCTCTATAATTACCGACAACTCTACCAATTCGTCTCTTATGTTTCGCCTCATTCGTAACATGTTTCGTCAGCAGTGATGGAGGTTCGTGCTGTAAAAGTTAACAAACTGGAAGAAATGCCTCATTATTTCTTTGTTATTTACTGTATTTCTTAAGGCGCACACCTTTTCCGCACGCAATACACATATGTTTTAATATTAAAGCGATCGAAATTGAAGGAGGTGAATGAAGGTGAATGCCACTTCGGTGCTTTCTTTAGATGAATGGCTTTGAAATCGAACCCTTTTATGACTGAAACTTATCTTCTTTCCACCCTTCCCGCTTTCACCTGGCACCATCACGGCTTATCAGTTTGCGTTTACTGCTTCCGCCAACAGTTTTGTAGCGCTCATATGAGAAAAAACCATTTAAAAGGTTTGTCTGTCACGTAAGTTATTTATCAATTTACTTATGTAGTTTAGAGTTTAGTATGTAATCCTGGTCATAATATATTAAATTTTACCTTATTTGTCAAAAATTTCCCTGGATAATCAAAGTGTCATAAATCAAATTACAATTATATTTTTACTAAATTGAAATAAAATTTCAGGATGAATTTATTTTTTTTCTAAAGTTATAGAAGAAATATGTTAAAGACAGTTATTTTGTATATTGATTTTCTACATTGACGGATTTTAAAATGTCAACTTTTAAACTATACCACCATCATTACTACCCCTTTCTGTTGATTATAATAAATTTAAAGCTTTTATGTAATCAAAATGTTGATTTAAATGGTACTTACCATTTAATTAATTTCTCAGTACGATGAAAGTCTAAGGACAATAATTATCCTTTTCTGTGCGTAATGCCTTTTTCGAATAACGAAAATTTTCAATAAGTAAAAGATTCCAGAAATACATGTAAAATGGGTTACCATCCCCTAAAATATACTTCATTTAACCTGCTTAGAACACTTTTGAGACTTTCTTAAAATATTTATTTTCTAGAACAAACACAATAAGTGTGCAAACTTTTAGTTAAGCTCCTTTTTATCCTCCGCTTAGTGTAGCGTCTGAAATCTGACTCTGTCAAAATCTTGACTCCTGGAATCTGGAGTCAACATGTGCCTGAAGTGATCCAAAACAAGTAAATGTCAGATTTTGTTCATGCATTAAGTGAAGGCTGAAAAAGAGCTGAACCCAAAATTCTCATTGAATCAAACCTTACGTGTAACAGTTATGCCATAAAGATTAATTCACTTTTTATTCAACTAAAGACTATTGCAGCTACTGCCGGTAAGAGTTTAAAACTTTATATTACTAATGTAGGTTAAGGTTTCTTGAAACTATTATACCTTGGTTATTTAATAAAAGAAGAATATTAAAATATTTATTTGGGCGTTAGTAAATATTTATTTATTAATTAAAAACTTTATTAAAATAATATTTTCATTTAAACTAAGTTTCCCTTAGAAGTATTTGTGAATATACTATAATTTGATTTAGGACATCACTCCAAAAAAATTTTAACTTTGAAGATTAATGGTTTAAATTGACTTAAAAGAAAAATGAGAAAATTGTTAATTAATTGAGTAATATATTTTAAAAGAACAAGTTAAATAAAAAAACAACATTTTTGAAATTATTATTAGGCTCATAAGATAATAAAAGGGGATATCCATAAATTTTTTTATGTATAAAGACTCTATATAATTTTACTGTTAGTAACTTAAAGTTATTTAACATAAAATTAAGTGCAATAAACACAATTATTATCAAAAGTAAAGTATTAGAATGTGTTCCAATTTAAATGCAGCGTAGAACGATATCAAAGCATATAGTTTGTACTATCTACAATTGTTGTAAATTTTACCTTAGCTTTATAATGAGGTCATTAAACATAAATATTTTATTTTATATATCGGATAGGGTGGTTAGGACATATTACGTGAAGGTTAGATTAATCCATTAATTAATGCTTTGTATTAAACCTCATTGATTTGGGGTCTGTTTTATGTACGAATGTGGAGCCAAGAGTTCGCAGACATGTTTCCAATCTCCCGTTCTGATGGCTGGAAGGCAAGCCACGCCAGAGAACGCCCTGTGATCCTGGGCAAAGAAATGAAATGAATTAGACCTTAATGAACTTCTAGATATTTACTGTGCGAAATATTCGAGTAATTTCGTCTAATGATGAATACTGATTTCTTATTTGTGCACATTAAAATGTTTTTCGTGTTTTGTGTTGTAAGTAAAAACTTGAAAAGAATCAGTAGTATTAGTAGATATTTCAATTACACGAAATGCCCTAATCTTTACGTCATGTTTTTGTTTGGAAAATATTTTAAAAATATCTACCCTCGATGAAGAAATTAGGAAAATACTATTTGGAAACTTCACTAGGAATTTAAAACTTTAAAGTAGGGCATTTTTTTTAAATTTAGTAATTAGGCAATAATCATATCCGCTGAAGTTAAAAATGTGAAATCTTTACAGGAAACCTATGTACATGAGTTTCAGGTACGTTTATTAAATTCAGGGGTGACGTGTTTATTGTAAGGCTATAACGTATTTTTAATATAATTTAAGAAATCTAAATGTTTTGTAATAACTTTATCTTAAGAAAATTATCTAAATTTTCCTGCATGCAGAATCAATGTCCTAGCACATGGTTGCGGCAGACGCCCTAGGAAGCAGATAGAGATTTAGAGTAGCCAATATATCGAGCCGCAGTCAAGGTGGTTAAGAACAGAGACCAAAATCTTCCTCAAAAACAAAAAAAATATAATCCTAACCAGCTGCTTCACCTAATTCTTTCCGAGTGCGAGAGTGAAGTGTGTCCTAATCACGGTATATCCTTAAAAGTATTGGCGTAAACCAATACCATCTTTTTAATACCTGATTCCAATAACCCAAGTGCTAATCTTCGACCTAATTGTTCTTGGGTACTTTGAGAACAATCAAACTAATCAGAATAATTTATAGGAAAACGTAAGAACCATATGACCTATATTTCGTCATTAAATGTAACTAATTAGTAGTTATTGAACTAATTTACGAAGTAAAAAAACACAAAAGCATTTACGGTAAAACAGAGTGCATTCCATCCTCACATTCTGTGCTGTACCTGAGTCTCTCATGTCGCCTGGTATTTACGATGCTGGTATTTAAATACATCACCTGCGGTTTTACTACGTTTTAGTATTGGAAACTATTATTTTCATTGTCAGTGTACCCGGGTACTATTTTCTTTGAATTTAATTTTATACTCAGCCTACGTATAAGTTATTTTGTTTTTAAAATCGATAGTTTCCATTAAAAAAGTTTAAACATTATTTTAATTAGCAAAGCCACTTACTCAAGAGGCTGGAATAATTAAACTTCTGAGTATGCCTGTCTATGTGTTCCCACGATATTTCAAGAACGGACTGAACAAGATTTGAAACTTTTCATTGAGATTTCAAGGCAATTTTGAAATCAATGCAAAGATTTGAAATAAGATCTTTAAAGGCAACACCGAGTTCGATGGTGGAGCATGTTACTACGTTTTGAACTGTTTTGTACATACAATTTGGATAGTTAACAGTGGGTTTCAAAAATTACAAAAAATTCACAAAGTTATAGCCAATTTTTTTTTTTTTTTTTTTTTTTTAATTAAATTCAGGGGGTGACGTGTTAATTGAAAGCTATAACGTATTTTTTTTAATATAATTTAAGAAATCTAAATGTTTTGTAATAACTTTATCTTAAGAAAATTATCTAAATTTTCCCTGCATGCAGAATCTATGTCCCTAGCACATGGTTGCGCAGACGCCTAGAACAGATAAGATTTAGAGTAGCCCAATATATCGCGCCGCAGTCAAGGTGGTAAAGAACAGAGACCAAAAACTTCCTCAAAAACAAAAAAATATAATCCTAACCAGCTGCTTCACACCTAATTCTTTCCGAGTGCGAGAGTGAAGTTTGTCCTAATCACGGTTATATCCTTAACAGAATTGGCGTAAACAATACCAAATTTTTAATACCTGATTCCAAAAACCAAGTGCTAATCCTTTGACCTAATTGTTCTTGGGTACTTTGAGAACAATCAAACTAAATCAGAATAATTTATAGGAAACGTAAAGAACCATATGACCTATATATCGTCATTAAATGTAACTAATTAGTAGTTATGAACTAATATACGAAGGAAAAAACACAAAAGCATTTAACGGTAAAACAGAGTGGCATACCATCCTCACATTCTGTTGCGGTACCTTGATTCTCTCATGTCCGCCTGTATTTACGATGCTGGTATTTTAAGATACATCACACTGCGTTTTACTACTTTTTTAGTATTGGAAACTATTATTTTTCATTGTCAGTGTATCCCGGGTACTATTTTCTTTGAATTTAATTTAAACGTCACCAACTTATAAGTATAATTTTTTTAAAATCGATAGTTTCCATTAAAAAAGTTTTAAACATTATTTTAAATAGCAAAGCCACTTACTCAAGAGCTGTAATAATTAAACTCAGAGTATGCCTGTCTATGTGTTTCCCACGATATTTCAAGAACGACGGAACAAGATTTGAAACTTTTCATTAAGATATTCAGGCAATTTGAAATCAATGCAAAGATTGAAATAAGATCTTTAAAAGGCAAAGCACTTGAGTTCGATGGAGGAGCATGTAACTACGTTTACTGAACTGTTTTGGTACATACAATTTTGGTAGTTAACAGATGGGTTTCAAAAAATTACCAAAAATTCACGACAAAGTTATAGCCAATGCTTTAAAGTACTTGAATTTAATAAGAACACTTAATTATATGGCTTTAAAAAATACATAAATGCTAATTGTAAATTTTCCATACAGACAATACACTTATGTAATTATTATAAATAATTATTTTGTTCATATTGAGTGTATTCGGATTGGGTTAAAAGTAAAGTTATTATCAGGATAATTACTCGTACGGTTTATATTGTATTTTACCCAAATTATATAAATTTTATTAATACTTTCCTGTAAAAATTATATTATCACAGGATTTTTAGTATGAAACTTATTAAAAAATTAATGTTTTTGAAAGATAAAACTCTGATGTAATTAGCGTGCAGCACTCTGTAACATGTAAATTGAGTTATGGAAGAACCACATCAGCAGTTCCTCGGCTGCTCAGTTGGGTCTATCAGACACCTTAGTTTACGTTTTTGGTGAGTATTCATATCTTAAGAGACTTTACTTAAAAAACCTAAAATTTACGTTTGTCATTTAATGAAGTAAAAATATGGTGTAATAAAAACACAAATTAACTTTTTTTTCTCTATGTGTAATATCGGGAAGTTTCCTTGAAACTATTCAGTGCTAAATAAAACTAAATTCTTTTTTTTTATTTATGCCATATAGTGAAGCAATATCAATGCTTACAATAACTTTAAAAATCTATTTTTGGTCTTATTTAGTAATATAATTTAGAATAACAACTTTTTGTAAGTTTTAGTGATTATTATTAATGAAACTATCAGTGGAAATTAAAATGTTGTCAAGCAGCTAATTTTGTGAGAGAATAGTTATTATCGTTGTTCCTTATTATGTTCTTCATTTATACGCCGATGAAGATTTGTTGTCACGATTAAGAAAATCTGTTAAACGTGTATTTTATAGCAATTGTACACGTACATGTACTTTATTATAAAATGGTGTAACACTCAAGCCATAAGTTCAAAAAGAAATAAAATTTAAAGACAAATATACGTCAAAACTTAGCGCCTTTAAATATGTTTGTCTCCTAATTTCAGTTTATTATGTGCTAAGCGCTTTGATACGTATAAAATTTTCCAGCGCCGGCTGGTTGGTGAAGTAAATTCAAAGAAACTACAGAGCAATCTGCATAACTGATTCTCGACTGACCAATAGAGCACAATAGAATTATACTATTTGGTACACACTTGTAAGAAAAGTGAATTTAAATTGAACTTTTGTTAATAACTTTAATTAGATTTGAAATTTATGTATTTACTAATATTAATTGGAAACTGTTTTATTTTGAATTATTAATTGGGAAATTAAATGATCATTAATCATTGTTTGAGAGAGATGTTATCTGATTTGCAAAGACTTGAAAAGTTAAGGTTACAACTAATGGAAAGAGAATTTGGTTTTTTATTTAGTGAAACGTAAGTTTTCCTTACATTTTTTATAAGCGGGGAAATGCAAACTACATGATTTTACTTAACACTCAAACTATACTTATATTAAAAGTGTGTGAGTGGTCCAAGGTCCAATACAATTTACTCCTAGTTTGACAAACAGCATGTAATTACTGAGTACGAGTTCGGGGATTAGAGTATTTTTTTCTGTAAATCAATGTTTTACTACAGTTTATTAGAATGATTCGACAACTTTTCAAACAAATTAAATGCTATTATACGTTTGTGATAAGGAGATAAACAAAGAAAAACCGCGATTTAATTTTTTTTTTATTTAGGTTTTAATGATCATGAATTAGTAAACTGCTTTAATAACAGATAATTCTAAAGGAAACAGGATATTCCAGACATTGCCATCGTTTTCATGAAACAAGAGAACAGTAACACATACGGTATCCCGAGATCTGCAATCTGATCTCATTCTTCAGAGTAAAGAACTACCTAATCCATAATACAACTAGGTTAAAATAAACAAATCATACTACAGCGTTGTGGCAACGCCTAAGTCAGGAATCAACAACTTAGTGATTGAAGAACGTAGTGATTACTGTTTTCTTGTTTCACACTGAACGATGGCATATGTCCGGAAAAAACCTGTTTCTCTTCACAATCCTTCCCATTCCGTCAAAAATAACCTTTAAGTTAAGACAAAGAAAGGTATAATTCTACATTAAGAAAACTAACTTCCATTGTATATAGATGTTTTGTAGAACATATGTCATTTGAGTGGAAAAAATTATAATTTTTACAACAAGTGGTCCAGCTCCCCTGATATCTTCTACACGTAACAACAGATTTCAGCTTGTAAACTCATTTAAAACCGCAGTTAAGTCGCTATAACTCATAGATTTTTAATTCTTACTCAGGAAAAAAACCGGAGAATCGCGCTGTAAACCACAGTTAAAAGTCACTGTAAACAAGACAATGAGAGTACCTGTTGTTTACCTATATTACCCATTAGGTGTTGTAGTCTGGGTGTTCTCTCATTATGTAACGTGGTTAAAGTTCATTTTGAATCAACTTGTCCACTAAATTCTTTGTATCCCATCAGACGAATATGTCTTGAACTGTGGTAAAATATGGCAAGTTGTGATTAAACAAAATAATAAAGGTATGATTAGTATATGAATGATAACTCAAAAGTAAATGCATAGTCATTACCAAGAATTATATTTTAAATGTTGGGTGGTTGACCGTATTGAATGAAACACCTGGAATTATAATCTAGCTTCTCCTCCTTCAACAGCTCCCGGTCGACCACCTGGCGGGAACACTGTGTATGGTGTAGCCTAGTGGTGGTAGTTATCAAATAGGTTCGCTAAATAAATGTAACTGAAGGAAATCTCCATAAAAGGAAGTTTTAGCTGAGAAAAAGTTGTATTAAATAAATTATTAAAACATTTGGTGAAATATTGTATTTTGTAGGATTATAATTCATATTCTTTGCAGGTTTATTTGCAGGTTTCAGCCTCAATGTGTGGTTCACATAAAACACAACAAACAATCGGGTTTCAAGTAATTAGCTTCCTATGAAAATTATATAGATTTTAATAATTAATTTTGTTGTGAAGCGTTCTATCTTCAAGGAAAGCGTCATCAAATTATTCAACTGATAAGTTTAACGTTAGCATGTGCCGAAAATAGTTGGATTTTTAGAGCACTCTGGTACTTTAAAACTGTTACAAGAATTTCTACAAAGCCAGAACTATACTCTAGAGTGCCAGCATTTAAATATAATCATCTCATGTAAGTGTGAGTGAGGTTTTATATATATCAATAAAAATATATATATATATATATATTTAAAATATATATAATTATATAATAACTTTGGTCATATTTATGTAATTACCGTCCAAATTTGGCGGCAAACGGAATTTGAGAAAATGTTTGTAATAAATTTTTACATATTTAAACTATTATCAACTAATTACAACAACGGATGTAAAACAGCTTATTTCTACCAAAACGATCAGTGCCGCCTTATGGTGTAATATACAAATTACTTTCTGACGCCGTTTTTTAAGGTTGAAGATTTTAAGTAAAAAAGAGTCCAGTATAAGTACGCAGGGTCGACTGTAATTAATCTGATAAATATAGTAACTAAAGTTTTTAATCACAACTTTAAAAAAGATTACAATTTTTAAAAACACCATTAGCTGTAATATACTTTAAATTGTCTACAAGAGAATTTCAACAATTAGGAACTATCTAATCAGTGTTAGAAACGTTTAATATTTGTATGTAATCATGGACTCACAGATTTGAAGTAGTGAGGAGGGGTTAACAGCCAGTCGGAGTGCTTCTCTTCGTAATAACACTTTATACCCCCGCCCACCCAATCTGGGAATATCTTGACCTTTAACGTTACTTTCGCCTACGTTTGAGAGCCGTTGTTTTGAGTGGGAGAAACCCTTTCAAATGTCTCTGAATACACATCCACATCTAGATATGCAAAAGATTAGTAGTTAGTAGTATAATACCTATCACATGTAATTATCCTTATACATTTGGACGAAATTATTAAAATCAATTTTGTAAAAATTTTTTACTGCATATGTAAATGTTTCTATAGTTAATAAGTTTTATTAGTTAGTTATCCTGAACATAAATCGTAAAGAATAAATTAATTTTGTATACATTAAATTGGTTTATTTAGAACTTTTCTTCACTTATAAGCTACTTGAAGAAGTTGTCCATTTAAGTAAATGAAATGTAATCATATACCTCCATCCTTTACTGTATCAAAGTCCGTTTTAAACTCCTAACGTAAAGTTTTTCTATAATAACGGTCTAAGACTATTAAAATTGTGATGCAAATAAGAAAGACAGTATTTAAGATTTTCTGAACAAGATGAAAATTATTTCTTGTTCCTACAAGCAGTTCCCAAGAATCCTTAGAAATATCTAATTAATATAACATGTTCATTTATTAAAACGTAATAAGACTAAAACACGAACTTTCGCAAGTCTGTGTCTACTCTCTCTTCAGGGGGCAAATTATACCGTCTTAAAGCTTAAGTACGCAAGAAACTTGGCAAATCAAAGAGTTGACAATAAATTCTATTAAAATAAATGGGTTTTCATGTTGAATTCCAGATCTGAGAAAAATAAACAAGTCAAAAATCACTTCATAACATATATGAACAATTCTAACACATGATCGATTCAAAGGGTTGGAATGGATTTGTTTGGAGACTGGTGACCTTGGAGTCTTCATGAAGGTTCTTCTTTAGTATCACCAAGTGACGCTTACAACGACATTGGCATAAACCATTTGGTAAATTTCAGTTGGTATATTAGAGTTTAAAATACTTATCAAAAGTAAAGATTCAGTCTGAGATGATTATTATGTAAGTAACATTGGAATTTAAGTATTCAATTACTTAAGCGACACGATTTGGACGCGAACACTAACGTGACATTAATACGCAGTGCGTGACGCTCTCAGTACATTTACTACTTATGGAGCCGTTACAGTAAATGGATTAGATTCATTTACTTTACACAAAAAGGTTGATTTTTTCTTTTTACTGTATAAAAAATATTTAAAAATCTCTATTAAAATAGTTTAACTTAGGCACTCGCCTAACTTTCCTTAACTTTTTAAAGTATTGAATTTGTCAAGCCCAATCTGACCATTCATTTATAATTATACCATTTAAAAAGCACCCATAGAAATTAGCGCAATGCTGTCATAAACATCATACAAGGATTGAAAGAAAATCAGAATTCCTATCATTCTTTTTTACTCTTAAACCATTAAAAATATGGAATTTGCTTTATATTATTGTTGTTTGAATTAAAACGTCATGCTTGAAATTTTATTTTTTTTATATATTTATCGCAAATATTTATACATATTTATTGTCCGGAATATGTGTACTATTTATAGACGAACTTTAGAGAACGTTATAAATAGTACGGGTTTTTTAATCCTGTGAATTAGTTACAAACTTGAAAAAGTTAATACCTCGAAACACCTTAGGAATTAACAAATAATTATAGTTATTATAAATTATAGTCTTAAATTGGTTGCGTGAATAATGTAAAAGGTGATAAACTTATTCAGCATAAACAAGAAGTGAAGCGGCCAGTAGTGTCTCCTAGTTATAGTGTATTAATACGTATTATATAGATAATGGAATATTTTGCCCTAATCAATTACATTATTCTAACTATATGCAGCTGAGGGGGTCGATGTGTTGTTTCAATAATGCTCTGTGGTTTTGTTTTGATAGCAACATCAGATTCTCTGACATATCCCAGTTAATGATACGACCTTAGGGCAACCATTAACTGTTGCTACCTTCTGTTTAATTTCATTATACATTACCTGTAACCATATTTGATCGCTTGTAATTTATTATAACACACTGAGAGAACATTTTAAGTTTAACATGGTTAAATACGTTTAACAAAAATCAGAACCAAACTGATCGCAAACAGCAGCACCTCGAGTTTACAGCATTCCAACGTATTTTACAGCTCTTCTCGTTTAACAACATTTGTAGTTCCAGTTGACAGGCTGCGTCATCTAAACTTTATAAAAATATTTAATGGAACGGGAATAAAACCTTATGGCATCACCCCCTCCCACCACCTACAAGTTTTTAAACTTTATAATGATACCTACCTTAAAACGTGATATTTTACGTGAACGAAGAATTAGCTATTCACAGTTTGTAAAATATTTGTGTACTTTTGGTGTTCTGAATATTCATTAAATAAGCTTGTTATCTTTAAATAGCATAATAATGGAATATTTTTTAAATCATTATAGGTGTAACATGTATGTTATCAACAGGTATACCAGACTTTTGTAAGATAAATGTAGTGGTAATGAAACTTATGTATCGTAACCGGTATAAATTTTAGCTTCCAAGTTTAGATAGGTACGTATATACTTGCCAGTTTTCCGCGTAATCATAATGGGAAAACTATTTCCCACAAACGCAATTGAAAATTATGGAAATATAGCCAGAAGAGTTCAATACGTACCAACCACGCTAAAAGAAAGTAAAACATTATTTAAATTAATAATCTTTGCTTGAGAATAGGCAAGAATTGTATCCTAAGCTGGTTTAAAAAGTTACAAGTAAAATACATTCAATCCTTAAAACTATATAACTAGAAGTATGAGTAAATTTCAGCAGCAGGGTAAATGTACTGCGGGTAAATAAAACGAATACGTTTATTTTAACAACAAGTATTATAGTAAACAGCTATTTTACGGTAGTAAAGTAAAGTAAATTTCAGCAGCAGGGTAAATGTACTGCGGGTAAATAAAACGAATACGTTTATTTTAACAACAAGTATTATAGTAAACAGCTATTTTACAGTAGTAAAGTAAAGTAAATTTCAGCAGCAGGGTAAATGTACTGCGGGTAAATAAAACGAATACGTTTATTTTAACAACAAGTATTATAGTAAACAGCTATTTTACAGTAGTAAAGTAAAGTAAATTTCAGCAGCAGGGTAAATGTACTGCGGGTAAATAAAACGAATACGTTTATTTTAACAACAAGTATTATAGTAAACAGCTATTTTACGGTAGTAAAGTAAAGTAAATTTCAGCAGCAGGGTAAATGTACTGCGGGTAAATAAAACGAATACGTTTATTTTAACAACAAGTATTATAGTAAACAGCTATTTTACAGTAGTAAAGTAAAGTAAATTTCAGCAGCAGGGTAAAATGTACTGCGGGTAAATAAAACGAATACGTTTATTTTAACAACAAGTATTATAGTAAACAGCTATTTTACAGTAGTAAAGTAAAGTAAATTTCAGCAGCAGGGTAAATGTACTGCGGGTAAATAAAACGAATACGTTTATTTTAACAACAAGTATTATAGTAAACAGCTATTTTACGGTAGTAAAGTAAAGTAAATTTCAGCAGCAGGGTAAATGTACTGCGGGTAAATAAAACGAATACGTTTATTTTAACAACAAGTATTATAGTAAACAGCTATTTTACGGTAGTAAAGTAAAGTAAATTTCAGCAGCAGGGTAAATGTACTGCGGGTAAATAAAACGAATACGTTTATTTTAACAAGTATTATAGTAAACAGCTATTTTACGGTAGTAAAGTAAAGTAAATTTCAGCAGCAGGGTAAATGTACTGCGGGTAAATAAAACGAATACGTTTATTTTAACAACAAGTATTATAGTAAACAGCTATTTTACAGTAGTAAAGTAAAGTAAAGATGTATTATTTTACCTTAGTTATCTTGCGATAACCGTTGTACCCGCTACACTGCGCTATTGTAGATGTTTTTATCACCAAAGTTGATGATGGTGAAAAGAGCACGTGTACATTTTAAATTAGTACACTATTATTAATAATCAACTACACTACGTTATATTTCGAAGAGTAACACTTAGCTGCATATATAACTATTGACATTTCAAGGATTGTAGTGCCAGTAATTGTTACCAGAAATTAAAAAGTTGAATGGCAAATTTCTCTGAACTGTCTCAACAGCAATCTTGAAAATATTAGCTAAAACATGTGATGTGACCCTTGTTAACTAACAGTATGTTGCCCGTTAAATAGTAAAACAGAATAACCAAATCTCTCACTTAATAAATAGGAAGTAAAGCACTGAATAAGACGACCATGTTTCCGTGGTTACAGACATTTGTGAGGTAAATCTATTTTCCATGATGACTTCAAATCGGGCTTCTTAAATTTTTACAATGGTTAATATAGCAGTTTCCTGAATAATTCCTTAAACAAATAATAAGTAGAAATTGATGATAATGGCATTACCTAACTAAAATCCATTTCATGCAAAATTAAGAGCAACTATAATACCAACTGTATATTTCCCCTTCTTAGAAAAAACAGTTTCAGCACAACAAAAGGTTTACAATAGTTGTAAGAAACCACACAGATGAGATCTGTTCACATTCTGTGCAGTTTACAGTTGAAGGCGTTACTGAGTTTACAGGCGTCACTAAACCGTGGTTTTACAGCGCGAGCCTCGGTTTTATTTCTGAGAAACGATAAAAATCTAAGAGTAGAGCAACTTAACTGCGGCTGTAATGGGTTTTGCGAACTGAAACCTGTTGTTACATGTGGAAGTTATCCAGGAGACGACCGTTTGTTGTAACTTACAATTTGTTCACACTTGAAATTCCATAAATTTATATTTATAAAATGGAACGTTTAAAAAACATATTTATTGCATTTAATTGATTATTTATATATTGATTTATGAACAAAATATAAAAGAAACCATCTTTATGAATCTTTAAAAAGGGTTTTATTTTATGAAACAAGGTTTTATTTTATCAAGCCGACCACGAACTATACTGAGCCACTTCCTTAGTTTTAGATTTGCAAAAAGGATTTTAAATAAATTAAAAATAGAGTAACTGTGATTTAGTATACAGGATTACTGGGAAAATTAAAAATAAGATTTCACGAACTGATTGCAAATACAACATTTCGAAATAAAAAAAAACTATAGAATCGGAAGCTTAAACATTGCGGAGACCGGTGAAATGGAAAAATGTAGTAATGAACCAAAAGTAACTAATACACTGATGGTACTACAGTTTCTTTCACGGCAAAAGAGGATACGATTTTCACGTGCCCTACAGAATTCCCACAATAAGTTATTCGTTCGCTGAAATTGCAGTTGAGGATATTTCACAAGTTTTGTGTACTTAAAACCGTAATGGATTTAACTCCCGTTGTGAGAGGTTTGAGAGATGGTGATACTGGAATAATTTTTATAGCGTGAAAATACTGTAGTAGGTATGACAAAAAATTAAATAAATAAGTAGTAGCACATATAAATAAACAAGGACAAAATGTTTGTAGTAAGCATAATACAATATGGTCTGTATCACTAATTTGAAACTATACAAAGCGTATCACTTTCTAAGTAAATAATTCAATTAGATACAATATAGTGATAAAAAACCTAGTCCATTAAAAAATGCGAGATTCATAGCCTAACTGCTGAAGATGACCTTTAAACCTACTTCAGTAATGTTAGATGAGGGGGGGACACTTTTCATTCAAAAACCCAAAATTACCTCTGATGTATTTGTTGAGTAAATTGTACAACCAAGGTATTAAATAGATTATGTACAGATTTTAGAAACTGCAACACGTGTTTTAAATGATTAAAATTGTCAATTTTTTTACTTTAAATCACTCCTTACCAAAGTAATCACTCTTCCAAAAAATAAAAATACAGTCGCAGGACTGACTGGCAGAAGTGACTTCTTCGTATAACGGGCTGTGGATATATATTTTGAAAAAGTACCTTTGCTAACTATTAAATTTTAATGTTGTATACTTTATAACTAATATTATGAGGCACTATATTCCTTAACAAAAACAAGTGTGTGTAATTTTATAGTGCTTTTGTAATATTTTTTTAAATTTCATATATTACAATGATTACTGACTTATAAATATGAAAGTGATAACTATTTATACATTTTCATTGTCATTACATTATAAAAATGAAGTTATGGGTTTATAATATTTGAAATAAGAAATTACAAGTTTTAGATTAAAATCTTGCTAAATATTTTGTGAACACAGCATCTATTTCTGTACCGTATATCGTTGTACTTATGTTTTTATCGTTTGATCTTGTTAAATTTAATTTATTTAAAAAAATAATACACACACATATATATATATATAGTACTGTAGGTTTCATGATTTTTATTAATTCAGTTTTGTACTAAACGAATGGGCAATAGAAAAACTTTGTCAATCTAAGGGCAAGAATTTATTTATACGTTGAGGGCGACTGATGAGATTGGAGCCTTAGACGCAATACATACGTAAAATATGTTACACCTGGGGGCTGAAAATTGAGCAACCTTCTGCGGCAGCCGCGCTGAAACCTCGACCTTATTTGATATATCAGGTGAGTCTGGAACTCACCTGGATATCTCACCTCTGGATATCTCCTAGTGAGTCTGGAACTCATCCGAGCATGTGTGTTGTAAATGCAGGGTGAGGCAGTCAACCAGTTCGCGATGTATAACGGATGAACCGAGAAAACTATCATCTGTTTTAACAAAGCCCCCCATATTTCGAGCCCAACAAGTTTTTAATAATAATTTTATAACACCCAATATCGCCACATCGAGTGGGTGGTGGGTGAGGGATAGTAGTCACCTCTGACACATTTGAATTTGCATGGCGGCTCTGTGGCATTCAATTGCAAATCTGGACTCTAGCTTTTTTGTTATTGTTTTATTTGTCAATCTGGCCACAATACTTGTAAACGTGGCCAGTTCTTATTCCGTAGAAAGAGTTTTGTTCTTAATATTGTAAAAAAATGCTGGAATAAATCATTATTTAATTTTCGAATGTAAAGGTAGGTCGAGTCTATAACATTAATATTAAAGTCTATATAATATTTAAAGGTTACTATTTACTGATAATTTTGAAAAAGTTTGAATTTACTTCGCTTTTTGTATACAAGGTGGTCCAACATTATTTAAGTTTTACATTATTAAAATGTTGCAAATCAAAATTTTTATCCAAATTTAAAAAAAGATACGCTTACTAAAATATGTTACAACTGTTACTTTACAGAACCCTTCTAACTATAATAAATACTTGAAATGTTGGATGTTTCAAACTCGTAAAACCTAAAAATTCTAATATTAAGAAATGAATTTATTTAGACCTATTAATATATCTCTTAAAAACTAAAGGTTTTGTATTTTAAGTTTGGCTTTAGTTCCTTCTGATTATTCTTTGATTCCAAAATAATGCCTGTTAATGCAGGTGAACATTTAAAAACTATTTTGTTTGAAACTGCTTTTACTCTTTTTTTACAACAGCATACAGGTTATGAAGCCTTTAATGAAACTCAAATAACGGTTTACATTGCTATGCATTAAATAAAGACATACAACAGATCATACAGGCAAGAAAGTTAATAGAACTCTTAAAAAGAAGTATAATTTTCATTTACACTTGCGTTGCTGAATGAGAATATTTACAACAACGGCTAATGAACCGAGTTAACCACCACGAGGTGATATTCGCTAACTCACTTATCGCGAGTTTTGGCTTCATTTGTGGCATTTGGTACGGGCTAAATGCATTAGGGTTTGTACAGTGAGGGGGCCGTTAACTTACTGTCTGTTTAATGATTATGGCTGCTACAGTTTTAAACCTGGTTTACAAATATAAATAAGATATATATTGTTCATTTTGTAAATCAATAAATAAATGAATAATGAATTAAGCTTGGAAACTGAAAAAGAGAACTACTGTTGAGATAATGAATACTACGTTTAGTGTGATATCGTCGTACCTCGTAGAAGTTTACATAAATGATAAAATATACAGTACCGGTAGAGTGTATGTGTAGTATATGTGTTTTTTGACACACCTATGGCGTATATTTAGCATATACATCATGAGTTAAAATATTTTTAACGATTAATAGATATTTCATTGCATAAGCCAGGCATTGATTAACACAATAATTTTAATCTGCCGTTTAACAAGGAAATATAATACTTACAATATAATATAATCTGTGATAATGTTCCAGTTATGTTTCCATCAGTCAGTACAGTTCCCACGGGACATGCCGCGCCGCTATCTCGCTTTGATTTACAGTCCCTGGAAAA
This sequence comes from Homalodisca vitripennis, assembly GCF_021130785.1. Taxonomy (NCBI): domain Eukaryota; kingdom Metazoa; phylum Arthropoda; class Insecta; order Hemiptera; family Cicadellidae; genus Homalodisca; species Homalodisca vitripennis. Next base: position 132,172,529 of record NC_060213.1, read on the forward strand.
TTCTCTGGAGTGCTCAGAGATATAACATCGATGTCTGCTGGAGCGTCCGCCGATAATATTGACTTTCAACCTCTGAGTTTGAATGTAATTCCTTGTCGCCGAATGAAAACGTTCAGTTGCATATTTTTCTTTTGACTCGACAAAAAAACTTCTTGTAATTATTTTAGTACAAATGGTACTATTTTATTATTAGCTAGAGACGGCATGGCAAAATATAAATATTATTTTTCCTTCCCTGTAAACAAACAAATTGGGAATGTGAATATTTTAGCTGATCATAAACTTTGGAATATGTATTGTTTTATGTTCTTGTATATGTATACATGTTTAGGGTATTTTAATCTGATGTGTAATAATAATAATCTTTTACTTTTTGAATCATTTAATGAGCCTGTAATTGACGTAATCATACCAAACCAAATTCGTTCTGAAGATACTGGTTGGTTGTCTTATCACATTTTTAATACTGCTTTAAGCAAGGAAAATTAAAATGATTTACCTTTCAGAAAATATTTATGGGATTGGTAGAATTGACTTTTCACCGCTGCCATAATAGTTGTAATGAATGAAAGTGTATTCCAGCTTGTTTCAACGTTTTATTTGAAACCATAGATGTTATAGTAACAAATATAATGTATTCCATTAAGATTAGTATTTATCTACATTAGGCGGGCAAAAATATTTAGCTTTCAGGCCACAACTCTTATTGAGTAAGGTAATGAAACAATTTTGCTGAAATTTATTTAAAGACAAGAAACAATTTAATGATCACTAAAAACTATTTTTCACAGAATTTGTACATTAAAGCAAATTTTAATATTTACAGATAATTTAAATGATTTCCTCTTTCATGTTCTTCACTCAAATATATTTAATCTTTAGCATTTGAATAAAAAAAAATCTAAATTACCTCTTGATTAATATTTTTAAAACAGGACTAAACGTTTTCTACATTTTTCTTTTATTTCGGTTTTCATATAACTTCATCTAAACTCATGTAATCTCATCTTAAGCTTATGCAGTCGATACTTTACTTTAGCTATCTAAGTGCCGTTTTGAAACTCTGATAATACAATTATGTCGTGAAGAGCCATCTCTTATGTTATTTCAAGGGGAGGAGCAATAACGTGATTGGGAATAGCTTAACCAAATCAATGATCAACATATCAAAACAATGGTAGTTCTTCATCACAGACAGGCCATTTTATATCATATCATATCATATCATGCTATCTTATGTCATGATTTTTAAGTCATTTTATTTCCTAATTATTTCCAAGGTTTCTCTTGGCACCCCATTAAAGATTAGTATAGAACTGTTACACGTACTTTTGTTTTAACGAATTCTGCTGCATGTGTGGTTTTGCAACTGTTATCGGTGATTTTCTGATGATGTAATTTAGTGTGAATAATATGTTAACTAACTCGTTTAGCTTATATAACAACTTGCTGCAATAACTTGTTTGAATTTTAATTAAACTTACAACCACAGCCACAATAGGAAACCATATTTTTATCATTTCGGGAAGAGTGGTAGTTATTTCGAGTAGAATTTGTTGTCAACTTATATATTTAGTATATTTTTAGGTTAGATTAAAATTCTTAGTTTTTTTACTACATATAGTTAAAAGTATTGTTTCCTTATGTTATAAATTAATATTATTAATGAGATCACTAAGCTAGCTGAGCGCTAATCTCGAGAAAGTTAGTTCTTAAAACTTTAAGCCGGCTTGAACGGTTCTTATATTTCATCTCCTTAAACTTTTTCCTATTTTATCGGTCTTTCCTTATAAGGAAGGAAGGAAGAATATGTTCATATAATCTTCAATTTAACTTGAAATAAATGTGAAATATTCTGATACCAAACTTTCGAAATCGGTTTTTAGCTATATTAATTTGTGTTGCAAAGCTGCTTGCTAAAACTTTGCGTACAATACTGAGCTATCAAAATGTATTTAAAATCGTGATTCAATCTATATTTTTATTTAAAAACCTTACTTTTATATTTGGAATACATTTGAATTTAATAGTAGTAGTTAAATATGTGGCTTCTCATGAAATTTCGCAGGTTTGGACCTGTATTAGGACTTCTGTTTTGAATGAATTATATTTCCGCCGTTACAGTTGAGTATATTTATATCAATTATAATTTACTTCAGGCTTAGTATTGTTATGCCATAGTTGATTTTTCTTTCTTTACTCGATCAGAAAATGTATGTACACATAAAGGTCTAAAGAGTCTACTTCTGTCAAAAGACAACTATGAAGGGTTTTAATGTATAACAGGGTTTAAATTGATAATAAAAGTTACAGTAGATAACGCTCTCTTTGATATTTACATTATAATTCTGACCAAGCACTGCAAACGTAACATTTAAAAAAATGGACCGTTAAAGTATATTTTTACAAAATTGTTTAGTTTTCAAATCTGGATAGTTTCTTACTTAGTGCTCGACAGAGGTTGAAATAAGGAGTGTTTTTACTATTAACACTTTGGCTCCCAAGCGGCACAACGTCTAGTCAAAGACTAGTCAGAGGACTCAGCACGTGTAAGCTCTGGGAGTGAACATGTTAAGCTTACTCTGTTCTATGAAGATCAAACATTGGTGATCAAATGTTTTCATTAACATTTAGGACAACCGATCACAATAGTGTCAGATATTTGTTATTAATAAAATATATCATAAATTTAAATCCTATTGGACCAGTGACTTTTAATTTTTTTTAAGTGAGGAAATACTTTTGAAACATTAACGACTTTTTACCTTAACAGGCCAACACGACTTAATACTGAAATAATAAAATAAAAGGAAAAGAAAACGAAAAATATGATAGACGCTTTCAGAAGTAAACAAACACATCGCCAGAACGAGTCCCCGGAGGAGAATGGACGCTATCAGGATTTGACTTACGGCTGCTGGAGTATTCCCGCCAGAATAGTTTATCGTTCCGGATCGGCTGTGATGTCGGCTCGGGGCCTATTATAATCAGCCTGGTCATTTGTGTTTACAGCCGGGGACTTTAGAGGTTTTATACTTAGGTACACATCGATACTTTAGTATTATTTGGTGAATATACTCGTATTCCATCTCCTCTTCCATTACCTTACAGACACCGGCTGGCCTGAACGATATTCTGATCAAACTACAATGAAATAAAATTCCTATTTCGTGGAAACGTAGTCTAAAAACATAAGTAAGGATAAATATTTTTAATGGGTTGACCCGTGAAACACCTTTACACTTCACAGATAAACAAGTATCCAAGAAGATTACTTCCATCAGAAGTTCTTATTACATAAGATTCCTCGAATTTTGTGAACTGCACATTAACAATTTTCAAACAATAGCTCCATGGGTGGACGATTCTAACCATTATCATCGTGAGCAGCGTAGCGGGTGCAACGGTAATCGCAAGATTACCGAATCAAGCACATCGAGCCTAGGTGCTGCTTGTATGCTTGACATCTGGCTGATCTCTCCCTTGCAAGCAGCCCGCCTGACTGGCCGTTGGAGGTGGAGGAGGAAGCCGCCGGTTAGAGTGGACTTCCAAGCATTATATTCGTATGGTAAAATATAGCGTTCTTTACTGTAATGTATTTTAGTACCATACATATACGAATGTCCTAATAAAAACTACCTTCATATGTTTTCATACACAACGCAGATTAGTTTAAACGGTAAAAATATTTCACCGAGATTTCTAACTACCCTTTCACTACCCTTTTTTTAAGTTACCCCATCAAAAGAAATATATACACCCTTAATTAAATCCAAGTATATACATGAGTTTTACGGAAATACGGAAAATAAATATTCTACTTCGGCCATTTACTCAAAGAAGAATATTTTGTAGAGAAAAACTTTAATAAGAGAATCATCCTATTAAATACTAGATATTCAGAATTTTTATCTCCAGAAGAAGAAGTAAGTAAGTAAAATGTGCCAGTAATGAATGGCTAAGAACGAAATATAAAGGTCACGTGCTCCAGCTACCCTAACCAAGTCGTCACGTCTGCTCGCCCTCCCCCCCACCCCACAATATCAGACTGTAGAACTATTATCAAGGTACAAGTTGTAATGGGCTTAGTTTAACCACGACTTGAGTGAATGACTTTCACTGTATCTTCGCTTATACAGCTATTACATTAGAGCGATAGCGTGTAGCACGTGGAAATATTAATGCTATTCAGAAAATGTATCTTATGGATGTATTTAATTGAACTATTTCCATGTTTAATTTACTATCACTGGTAATTGAATAAAACATTTATATTGGAAACTGTTTTATTAATTTACCAGTGATATTAAATTAAACCTTTTTCCAACGCTAGAAGATTCTCCATATTTCCATGTGTTTTATAATTTCTTAAATTAGACTCTTAAGCCCTCTCTGTGTGAGCAATGAGTTATGTTGTCCAGACCATTCTGTGGAATGAAATTTGTGAACTGTGTACAGTTGACAAATTCATGAAAAGCAACATTGTATAAATAACTAAATTCAAAGTGTTTGTTTAAAACTTTATAGATAAAAAGTATATCTCCAAGGCTGTTTTTATGTTAAAGTATATAAGGAAAAGGCTTTTCTTGGAAATAAAGGCATTTTTGTTTATCACTGGTTTTATAAATTTATTGCTACTTTTATATAATATTCTACGCAAAACTTTACGGCATTTTATTAGTTATGTTCAAAGGTTATAGCTTTTGCCACATAATTAAACTTTTCAAGTGGAGACCAGTGCTCTCAAGTCTCGTATCAAATCAAACCAAATATCCTTTATTTCCAAACAGACATATAACATGCATTGGATTGCGTTATAAATATTACAAAAATACGAGTACAGTTTACATCTATACATACAGACTATTTACCAATAAATTCACTGAGGGTGTAGAAACATTTTTCTATTAAAAAAGCCTTCAGTGTTCTCTTAAAGACCATTACATCATTTGCATTCTTTAGGTCCACAGGAAGAGAATTATAAAGAATTACGGCATTATAAAAACAGTTATGTTTGAAAAAAGAGGTTGCATGGGAGGAATATTTAATTGTTGCTATTTCTGAGGTAGTGATTGGAATGTGGAATTAGTGACTCGAAAATGCCCTGGTTTTGCTTCAAAAATACCAATGTGTGGTAAATATAGATACTTTGAAAAGTAAGCAGATTGAACTTCTTAAAATGTGATTTGCAGGATTCTGATTGACGGATGCCAGCAATAGCTCTCACCGCTTTCTTCTGCAGAATAAAGACATGTTTTGTCATATAACATTTTTTTGTATTCTAATTATAAAAGCTAAAAATCGCTTAACGATTTATCTAATTGTTTTCTCTTTTAGAAATATCATTCTTACAAACAAAGTTTTCTTTAGTCGATAGTTATTGAAACGAAAATTACTTGCTAAACTATTTGCTTATCTACCTAATCGTATTTTTCTAGTTAACTAATCCAGCCAAATTAATAGTGAAAGGTAATTTTCCTTGCATTTTCAATAAGCGGATGGGAAATTCAAACTACAGATTTACGTACACTCAGAACTGTACTTATATTAAAAGTGTATGGGTGTCCAAGGTCCAATACAATTTTATTTGAAGTTTGACAAAGAATAGGTAATTACTTGCGTAAGAGTTCTGGTGGAGTAGGTATTTCTGTAAATCAATGTTTTATTACAGTTATAGAATGATTCGAAACTTTTAAAACAAATTACATGCTATAGATTGGCTTTAATTTTATAAGTTTGTGATATGGAGATAAGACAAAGAAAATCGCGATTAATTTTTTTTTTTGGTACATCTATAATAACTCAGTAAACTGTTTTTATAATAGGATTGTTGTGTTAACAAAAAACGATGTTTCTTTGTTATATAAATGGTTGTAGGAACATATATCAGAGAGTGAACAAATTATACTTTACAACAAGCGGGCGTCTCCTGGATAGCTTCCACACGTAACAACAGGTTTCAGCTTGTAAAACTCATTAAAACCGCCAGTTAAGTGGCTATACTCATAGATTTTTATTCTTTCTCAGGAATAAAACCGAGGATCACACTGTAAACCAAAGTTACGTGTCACCTGTAAACTCAGTTACACATTTAACTGTAACACTGCTCACATTATACACAGTAAAAGTTAAAGATGTCATCTGTGTGCTTTCTTTAATCTTTCTGAGATGTCCCGTTGTATTATAAAGGTTTTAGCAAATAAAAGGCAACTGATATGTCTCTTTTCCATATGTATGTAAATGGTTTGTTGATTTAAACAACTATTATTTTGTTTTTATCTTTTGTTTACGCTCAAATAAATATATTATTATAAGTTTAAGTTTTTATTAATTTATTTTCGCACCAAGCAGCAGCCTTTTTGTCCGAGTTTCTCAATCAAATCTTAAGCTGTTTTTATGCTGTAAGATCACATTATGAGGAAGAAGATGAACTTTAGTAATAAAAATTGCAGTACATCTAATACCTGGATATTAATTCATTCAATTGCAGTGAAACTCAACATCCATATTAGTGCTAGTTCTCTTAGTCCACTATCTATCCCTATAATAAATCTGCATCGATCTCCAATCCTTTTATAGTCACAGGTATAACCACTAATTAACAAGATTTAGTTTTATTCTTTAGTATCAAATCTTTTATAAAAACGTATTCCTTTTTTAATGAAAAAATGACCCTCTTAACTAAAATCAGAGTTTTGCTTCGTAACAAGTTTCAAGCCGTGTAATGCTGTAGTAAGTATATATATAAATAAAAATGAATTTACGTTCGTTAGTCTCGCTAAAACTCGAGAACGGCTGAACCGATTTGGCTAATTTTGGTCTTGAAATGTTCGTGGAAGTCCAGGGAAGGTTTAAACGATGAGAAAATATAACAAAATTGCAAGGAAAATACTAAAAACGACAATTTGATTTTCCCATACAAACTGTTCTTACCTGTCAAACGTTTGCTTGATGTTTATGTATCGATAATTAGTTTAACAGCTGTAACAAATACAAATGAGGAAGTGTCTCAGTATCATATGTTTACTTACTACTGCATGCAATTTTGGGTAAAACAGCTGTCGCCATTATAGGTTAACATTATTAGTGCAATAAAACATTAATATCAGATACTGCTTACAATGCCGAGAAGAAAACGACCTAACATAGGTTGTCGAAGTAGATCGAATGTGCGGCGAGCTACCTCACGCGCTAATCGCACTGATGACCAGCAAGAGACTGATAATGATAACAGTCGTATTGGTATGGCACATTTGCGTTCTACATTAAATCAGAATGAAGTGGATAGACAAAGAATGCAACGAGTTCGGGCACATCGATCACAACAGCAGCGAGCCCGGGAAGAGGAAATTGACCGATTCCGCAAACGCAATGCTCCTGTGAACCTGGAACGAGCAGCATTCTCCTACGATCCAGAAATCGATTATAGTGCCGACAAATACAGTACATCCAAATAACGCTGAATGTTATTATCTTAGATTGTTATTGGTGAATGTTCGTGGTCCGACATCGTTTCAACAATTGAGAACAGTTGATGTATATCTGTGTGCTACTTACCGTGAGGCGTGTCAACTATTATAGTTACTCGAGGATGATTTACATTGGGATAATACGCTCAAGGATTCCATCATATCTTCATCACCACATCAAATTCGAACATTGTTTGCGATTATAATATCCACAATGTTTCCATTCGAATCCGGAAGATTTGTGGATGAAATATAGGGATGCCATGTCTGTGGATGTGCTACATCGTGTGCGATGTCAAACTTCGAATCCTACACTACTAATTAATGCGGAAATTTACAATGAGACATTGATCATGATAGAAGATATGTGTTTATTGATGGCAAATAAATTACTGTCGTGTTTGGGTCTGACAGCACCCAATATTTTATGTCGAAGATTTTTGTTACACATGGTAAAGTATATCTTTATATATTTACGCACCGTAAAAAAATACAAAAAATACTGTTTACCAGAAAGCTTTAAATTGATTACCTGTATTTTTACCTGTATTGATTGCCTTTTGTCCGATATGATAATGATGATAATTTGACAATAAATGTGTTGTATTTAATGTATGCAAAAATGTCATTGTTTATCATTTCTGATTCCAGGTGCTGAAACCAACAAAAAAGTCAGTGCTATAAATTTTGATTCATACAGATTCATGATCCGTGAAGGTGAAGTAAATCACATTTTGATGTGTCAACGGCTTTTTCATTAGTTTGCAGTTGACATGTATGTCAAAATTGAAACCGAACGACTACATCCGTCTAAACCAACAGCAGCTTCGATCTGAAGAGTATATTCATCTTCGTGATGCTATTAATGCCGATGCAAATGCAGAAAATGTGGGGAAATGACAATATTGCCGGCCACTTACATTGGAAGCCCGCGCCACATGCACGAATACACCCAAAATGAGATGTCGTATGTTAGAAAATATGGCCGTCCAGACCTATTTACGAGTTCACCTGTAACCCACAATGGATGGAAATTAAGAAAGAATTGCTACACGGCCAAACACCAGTTGATAGGCATGACATCACTGCCAGAGTGTTAAGCAAAAATTAAAATCTTTAATGAATTTAATTATAAAGCATCGTGTGTATGGCCAAGTACGTTGTTGGATGTACTCTGTTGAGTGGCAAAAGCGTGGTCTGCCACATGCGCACATATTAGTTTGGTTAGTTGATAAATTAAGGCCAGAAGACATTGATTCCATAATTTCAGCCGAGATTCCCGATAAAACACTTGACCCAAAATTGCATGCAGTAGTAAGTAACCATATGATACATGGACCTTGACGAGTTTTCAACAACTCACCCTGTATGGTCGACGGCAAGTGTTCTAAGCGATACCCTAGAGCATTGATTGCTGTACCATTTCGGGAAATGATGGTTACCAGTTGTATCATTGGCAACGAGTTGAGGACGGTGGGTGATCTGTAATTGTGAAGATAAAAGGACAAAATGTTGATGTAGACAATCGTTGGATTGTGCCGTACTCGCCAATATTGTCCAAAACTTTTGAAACTCTCATCAATGTGGAATTTTGTAACTCTGTCAAATTTATAAATTACATATGTAAATATGTTAACAAAGGTAGCGACATGGCCAAGAGATAAGTGAAACGAAGTTCACCGGGTCAGCTAGTAATTATATACAGTATATCCAAATTATCCGCGGTGGAATTTTAATATTACTTCCTTACAAAGATACTTCAAATACAAAAATACCTTTATTTGAATTTATTATTTCAAGATACGAATTACACACTGAAAGGTTCTTAATTCTTAATAAATTCCTCCAATTTGGATAATTATTGTGATGACTCCTGAGGTTTTGTAACAACATTTTGTTCGGTGTGAATTAAATAAACGGATATAATTGAAAATAATTTTTAAATAGTTTTTTCGTAAATGCATAATTTTTAACGATCGAAATACCGATAAATATAATCAAAAGCAGCTATATTATTAAACATTTTTTAAGAACGATATCAAGCTGATATATTAATATTTAGGACACCACTTAAACTTTTACAAATGCTTTATGAACTGTGAATAAAAAAATTCTCGTCTACATAAAATATTGATTTTCAAGGTATGAATGCTTTATTACCGTTTTAAAACTGTGTTTATTAATGGAGGGAAAGGTTTTCCAACAATATTATGCAGTTAAATATAGTGATAAAATTTAAATGACGTAGCCTGTCAGCTGGAACTGCAAATGTTGTAAAACCAGAAAAGCTGTAAAATACGTTGGAATGCTATAAACTCAAGCTGCTGCTGTTTTCGATCAGTTTAGTTCTGATTTTTGTTACACATCTAGTTTGGTTTACACAAGCTTAACAGAAAGCTTTCTCAGTGTGAATATAAACGTGTTAGATATTAAAAACCCAAATCATAGGTGGTTGGTTACAGATATAATGAAAGTTCAAAAGTTAATGGTTGCCCTAAGCTCGTCTCATTAACTGGGAAATGTGAGAGAATCTGACGTTGTTATCCAAACAAAACCACAGAGCATCATTGAAACAACATATCGACCTCCAAAGCTACACATAGTTGGGATAACTTAACTGACAATGGCAAATATTCCCTTAGCCTGGATGCAGAAAATATACTAGTAACTTAACAGCTAGGGGCACACCTGTCCGCTTCACGTTGTGATTGGTGTTTAATACCCGAACTAGTGTCATCTGCATTTTATCATACAATCCTTGACAAATTCAGCACAGAAAAAAATTAAATGGGGTATGACTCGTGTTAGTTCATTATTAAGATCCCAGAAACGTATATTATTCTCACGGTAGAAATTTAAATTGTAAAAAGTAAGTCTATAAAATAGGCACTGAACATTATCTAGGATGTGTCTTGCATATGTGGTAATATACGACATATGAACGAGTATATGTTATTTGTAATTTGTAACTGTTTGTTTAAGGAATTTTACATGATTTTGGATGGTAATTAAATAGTATTACGAACTAAGAAGGTTTGATACCCCTGTTATTTAACAACAAAAATAACATAGGTCAGAACGCAGATTTGTAGTACGTTATCATCTTTACCGATATAATACTTTTGAGTTTTCTTTATAACATGAGATTACACCAACACAGCGACATACGGTACAGTAATATGTATCCTTATTGAGCATTTTATTATATGTTTTCCGTATTAGAGCTTCCATAAACCAAGAAAAAGTGTACATATGGATTTTCAAAACATCTGTAGGGAGAGAATTAAGCTTGTTGCTCGAAATATATTCGTAACACTTACATAAAAATATGAATCTTATTTTACTAGAATTTTAGAAACTTAGGAACATTTTTTTAAAGCATTAAGTGGCAATATTTTCCTTAGCCACTAAATAAGGGTACATGAGTTTCATTTAATGTATTTCTTCAGCACTTTTTTAAAGGTAGGTTAAGTAATTAAATTTAAAAAACCTTGAGAGCTTACTGGGACCACTAAAAAAGAGAAGATTTCCTCTGAAAATTCCTAAATACTGTTATAAAGAAACATGTTATTTTATAGGTATATAATTAATTGGTGCGGTCCTTGTTTGAAAATCAAACTTTATTTATCAGACTTTTCCAATGTATTTATAATATGAAGACCTACTAAGAATTTTAAACATGAAATATTACATATCTGCAACGTGGCATTATCAAATCGTGTTAAGCTACATACAATGACCATTTCCTACCACAACGGTAGGCTTACTTCTACGTGCGCTAGAATCACTATACTGTGTTACTTTTGTAATTGTAATTATAATTTAAATATAAAAATACTAGTATAACTAACATAAAAAATACAGGTACAAACCACTTTCTCCGGGTCGATCCGTCTATTGCGTGACCAAGCTGGACTTTGGCTGTTTGAGTCAATCATTAGAGGTTCAATTCGTTGCTAAACGTGAACAAATAACTGTTATTTGTAAACCCAAGTCATCAACTTCTTAAAATAAGCTGTGAGTGAGTTATGTGCTGATTTCATGTTGTGTGCATGCCTCTAAGAA